>NW_010233897.1:0-844 GCF_000690775.1 Eurypyga helias
ATTACCAGTATCCATGCTCACAAAATTTCCATCAGAAGGGAACTTCAGACACACTCGTGTGTCCCTGAAGCTTTCAGTTTAAGGAACTACCCAGAAGGGGACTCAAGCCCCTTAAGGATCCTTATCAGTTACCAGATACCCAGAACAAAACTTTACCACTGTTTCCTTAGTTATCTCTGGGGGACTCCTAAGATCCTCCCAGCTTTTAAGCATCTGACCTAACAGGCTGTCTGATGGTATTGTCAGACTATTTCCTTCTCCATTTCTCCTTTTCTCTTTACTCTCATTTTCTTTCCATTTGTAAATTCAATAGTTTAAGAAATTTGGCAGAAAGTAAACCCCCTTGCACCCCAGCTTATCCCCAGATATCAGAGGGGCTGGGGCGGCTGGGCTTAAATTCTGAGTGATATCCAATTAATATACCAAAATCAGTCCAATGAACTTAGATTTGTACACCACAGCAATAATCAAGATCCCATAATCGTATTCCATTATAGCAAAGCATAAATTCCAAAGGACCAAATGATCACAGACCAGATGAGACTCATATCTCTTTCAACCCAGGCGTTATCCAAACCTCCAAGATAACTATCCAGAGGGGATTCAAGCTCCTAAGATACCTCTTTAGCCCAGCCCCGCACAGCTTCTTGCTGCGTCTGATGGGATGGCAACCAGAAAACCAATATTCCTAGGCCCACTGCCTGTTACCACCAATCCCAATATTTCCAGGCCCACTGCCTGTTACCAAAACCAATATTCTCAAGCTCACTATCTGTTACAAAAAACAATATTCTCAGGCCCACTACCTGTCACAAGAAACAGTGTTTTCAGGCCCACTGCCTGT
>NW_010233898.1:0-13779 GCF_000690775.1 Eurypyga helias
TGCACACACACACACACTGCAACAGTGCAGACAGCTCTATGGATTCCTGCAAGAAGATTCCTGTGGATTCTGATTGGACAAACTAGTTAATCTTCTGATTCTTTTTAGTATATATTAAACACAGAGGATTACTTCTGTAATGACAAAAAATTCTGCATTTAAACCGATTAAATTGATCTAACATTATTTTTCTTTAAATCTTAGAAAAATAATAATAATTTATTTACCGTAAAGAAGCAAACTTGTGCTCAATTCTGTCTAAAGAACTAAAGTTATAATGCTGTGAATTCTATAACTATATTAGGATATGAGACACTAACAAATAGACCATCATGGTGCAGGAAGTCAATAATCATCCACAGAAATTATCCAATAATCATAAGTAGATTACCAAGGAGAGAAATTAATGGTGAACACAGCTAAATTGTATTTGGGGTTAGTTACATTTATTTACTCATTAACCCTTCTTTACCAATCCTTACTCCATCTTTCTTAGAAGTTTTTGTCAAAAAGATTATTGTAAAGATATTTACAGTGAGGATCAATTGCACAGAAGGATTTTAAATGTCAGGTTCCTACTGACAGTCAATATTTTTGCTGTGCTATGGCACTAGGCTGGAACAACAGACAACTAGAAAAATCCAAGCCATTAATTTGGATGTTAAACTTGGAACCTGTCTTAGATCAGCTCTACAAATATTCCAAAGTCTACAATAAGGAAGAAAAAGGGAGAGGTTTTTTTTATGTAATATGTATATAGACATATACATAGTTATGTATGTGTGTATATGAGCATTTTTTCTTCAGATGAGAACAGATCTGAAATTGTTCTGGTCCTGGATAAGAGTTTTTTATTTTCCTAGAATAATAAAAACACATTGGGACCATAATGACAAGCAACATCCGTATTCAACTGTTCCATATATACACAGGAACTCATGGAGAGAATGTGGTTAAGACCCTTCTGCTACTGGTAGAAAGAGGACATTTTATTCAGATCACCCTTTAGCTTGCATTTACATAACTTGTTATTTGGTCATGACATCAAAAAAATTTTCAGTTCACTCTGGGATGAGACCTGAGAAAGAATAAGTATACTTTGTTGGAGAAGAAAGTCACATGTAGGCTTAGTTAATGTAGAGCGAATGTACACTAGACTTTTTCAGTAAACTGGCAGAATCACTCTCAGATAACTACAAGAGGCTTCTACTGAATTGCCAAAGATGTAGACACTATAAAAAAAGGAAAAAAAAAAAGACTAACTAGCTCCCTGTGCACTTGAAGAAGCTGCATGTATACACACACATTGAATTGAAGTTGGTAGGATCTCCCAGAGGTCTTCTGGCCCAATGCACTACTCAGACCTCCCAATTTGCCAGCACCTGAACTAATTACACCTGAACAAGGCAAAAGGAGTAAGAGCAGGAACTTCCGTGCAGGAAGCCTCTTGGATTGTATAAAGGAAAGAATGAAGAATTCCTTCCGATGAGTATAGCAGTACTGCTGTTCACTGTTTATTGGCATGACATTTCAAAGTCATTCACGGGAAGGCAACTGAGATAAGTTCTTTCTTGGAGAGTTTCCAAGAGAGGCCTCGCAGTATCATGGTGACATATCCACTTTTGTTTTCTTAGGAAGTTCCACTACTGAGTTCTTGCAGAGTTATACATCTGAAGTGGTCACTGAAAATTCCAAATAAGGATTTCTGCAGACAAAATAACTTTATAGATATTGCCTAAAAGCTGGGAAGAAAGAATTATTTAGTTCCAAGACCAAGCGATTTATTTATTGAATACTGAGCAATTATGTTAACTACAGGACATCAGAGGAAAATAAAGACACTTCTCACTCACTGTTAAGACATGGAAATAAGTTTTAAAACAAAACAAAAAATCCAAATACCACTTTTTGCCTTAAATACAAAAATACAGAAATAAAAGGAAGAGATGTAACACTAAATTGAGGAGAAAGGGAATTAATGAACCGTCAAGCAATACTCTCCAACAGTACTTTCTAGCACTCACAAATCTTGGTAATTCCTTACATTTCCAACCTTTAAGGCTTTACAAAATGGCTTAACTATTTAAATAGTATATATCACAGCTCTTACAAACATTAAGTGTGGAAAAGTGAAACAGAAACAGCAATTACTTTCAGTGACAAAGTAACACTCAAAAGTAGAAAGTCACAAGAAAAGGACAAAAGCTGCTTATAGACAAACAGTTCCTGCAATAAGAAATTCCAGATGCAGTTTTAAGTTCTTCAGCTAGAGATCTAATGGCACCATCTTGGCTGGTACTAAATGCTGTTCATTCCAAACTAACTAAAAATACTGCTGCAGGTGACAAACACCAGGTCTCCTCACCTCTGCCAAAGTTACCACTGCAGTGGCTGTGAAAAATAAAACTCTGCATTAGTTTATAAGTAGACCAAAATATTCTGATACCTTATTGGATAAAAAAACCCAACACCACAACCAAAAAAACCAAACACACAGGCAATCAACAAATCTTTGCATACCATCACTGTTCTGTATCCTGAGCACTTCAGAATTAGAATAGGTGCACAAATATTTTTACATACATACACACACACATAAACATGCAAGCAGACTCACACTTTCATGAAAAGTGCAGCAAAGTAAACGCCAAAGCATAACAGCCACTCCTTAAGGCTGGTCTATTACAAGGAAAAGAAATTGCAATACCATTGCAAACCTGCTGAAGGTATTTGGTTTTACTCTGAAAGAAATTCCAGCAGAATATTCATTTTACCAAAGCCTCTCTCAGTTGCCCCCAAAAAATAGCACTGCAATTTCCTAAGTACAGCTGAATTGAAAAGCACTTTCTGTAATTTTTAGTGCGAAAACCCAGTAATGCTATTTGATCACTCTGTTTCTGTGGACCACACAGTTTCTGCTATATACAGATCAGAGAAGACGTAATGGGGAATTCTCCCAACTGCTTCTGAAGTGCTGCAGGCTCATGTGGAAGTCCTTGAGACTTCATTTTATTGAGGTGCCTTAATTACACTGAGTCCTACCACCCACAAACATATACACCTGAGGCCACACGCAGCCCATGCATTCACTATCTGGGCAAAGACTTCAAGACTAGGCCCTTATTCAGAATAAGGTGCATGTCAAATCAGATAAGAGCAAAATTTTGTTGAGAATAAAACCACGGCAGTCTTGAAAAACTCTTATCTCGATCCAATCTTATTTTCCATTTATGCTAACAATATAGAACAGGTAGCTTGGAGCTCTTTATCTTTTCAGTGATTATACCATTCTGTATTCTGTAAGTACTTCATTGTCCTCAGTTATAAATGAGCTATACCAGAATTTTAATAAAATTCAGGAAACATTTTTGATTCATGTTTTCTATTAAACACAAGTAAAATGAAATTTATTATTTCAGTTGGAATAATACATTTAATACTGATAATGATAGATCGCCTAAGACATTAACTTCTAATCAGATGTTACTGAAATATGTTTCAGCTTATAAACACTTAAGTATTTTGTTAGGCTGTGCTCTGTTTCTTTACTGTACAACAGAAAACATAATCAAATAAACACATTTTCTGTACTGTAATATGTTTCGTTAAATTCATTCAACCAAGCAATTGCAAGTTCAAGAAATGAGTTATTTCCTATCAAAGAGCACATTAGTGTAATATGTTGAGGAGATTCAGCATGATACTAAAGAATATGGAGATTTCCGTTTTGCAAGACATATTTGTTACAAGAACTTCCTCCTGTTTTTCCTTTGTATCTTACACAGGCTATTAAATCAGACTGCCTTAGACAGAAGATAACTGGAAAGATTGGGCACATTCTCACTTACAGAGCATAACTTGTATGAAATATATAGACATATAATATGCATATATAACTTTCTTTGGTTTGGTAATTACATAATGCAGACTGCATTTAATTAATCCTGATCTGGTAGTCCAGGTAGATTATTAAACAGAGTCACTAATTACATTTCTATTTGTCAAATTTCAATTCTGTAAACCTTTATTTTAATTCTTTTCTGTGTATTTTGGCCACAGTACTGCAACTTTACTCTTGATTTATGAACATATTGTCATCTACCTTGTCCTTTGGAGGGATAATTTGCAGATCAGTTATTTGATAAGTACTGGGAGAAAGCCATTTCTTCTCTCTTTGCCCAGCTGTTACAGGCAGTGAGAATAAAGGGACATTACAAACCATTTTGCCTTCCTTAAAGTCCACAGAGAATAACAGATACTGCTCCTTTGTGCAAATCCCAATCCCTCAGTCCCATATCTAGGTGATATTTTTATACCAAAGTTCAAGGGATTCGAATAGACCTTAAAAATATCATGGCTTTTGCAGCACCAAAACTTAGCCACCTACTTGTTTCCCCATGACTGTATCTAATGATACAAAAATTCAGAGCATGAACCGAATTCAGTGTGGATAAAATTGCCAGGCAAAATGGACACATTCATAAATCTGCTTTACAGCAAATAGAAAGTAGTTTTTCTTAGTCCCTGTTCATAGAGCTCAGCTGGGGCAATAAGATGCAATATTTTAGATTTGCTCTTGAGAATCACAAGAATTTGCTAAGTTTCTGTGTTCAAATGTTTTCCTCTTTGTAAATGTCATAGCTGACTTATTAAACATTTATCTATTGTAAAGTTACACTGAAACAAAAGCCATATTTAAAAATTGTCCTTTTATTTGTGGAGAAAAATCTTGAGCAACTACCCAGTACAGAAGCTGAGCCTTTTCTCAACATTTGTCCTTGCTGAATACTGACTCTATGTTACTCTTATTGCTCATTGCAAGAGATGCATACTAGCAACACCATGCAAGCTATTCAAGTGTTTGTTTGGCTTTGCTCTAGTTTTAAGAGGAAAAAAAAGAAAAAGTAACATTGATCAGAATAAGATGGACAGCCTATAATGCAAAGCCTGAACCAGGACAATGGGCAAATTGCTTCAAGCCAGTTATAACCCTTGAAAGAACCTAGCTATAAGAAAGTGCTAGGATTTTAAACAGAACTCTAAGTACTTCCATTTCACACTATTCTACAATAGGAAGCAATAACTTTCCATACTGTAAGAGTCCACTTAAAGTCACTTAAAGAATTTTAAAATATATCTGATACAGTGCAAAAGCCTAGAAACTTCTGCAATAGGCTTAAATAGAATGCAGCACTTCCAATACTATCTTCTCTCTAAGGTAGCAGAAACTTTGGGCCCTGAAAATCAAAGAGCAAGTCACAAAATCTGTTCTTTGCAGAAGGGGCCTCTAAGGACCCAAGAATGTCAAACTTCTGACCTTCCAGGACTCATTATGAGATTCTCCTTCCTATGTTTCTCCCTCTTCAGCACAAAACCCCCTAGTCAACTAACAGACAGTCTCTCTGCCAACAAGGGTTAGGTGAGGAAGACCCAAGCATGACCACCTGGAGACAGACTTGGGCACTGTGATGAAGAGGATAGGAACATCCTTACAGAGCAGGGATTACAGGGAAGCAGCACAGGACCATGCCTACAGGGTTCCTGTTGCCCATATTGGAACAGCTGTGGGTGTCAGCCAGAAATCTAGGGAGTGCTTGTCTGAGAAAGCAAGTCTGTGGGTTAACCCATCTTCCCCTGAGAGTGCGCACCTCTTTCCTGATGAAATCTTTCTTAAGGGGTCACTGAAGAACTCAAGCTAATTCCTAATGGAGTTATTTCCACTGTTGCTGACCTTTAGTATGTGAATTTGTATAAATATAAGCCCTGTCTGGCTGAAAGGGCAATAGTAATGAAGTCTCCTTACCAAGAGTAGAGAAGGAAGATTGCAGATATGGGTCGATATAATTTAGTTCAAGAGCATTTTTACCTACCAGAAAGTGACCATGTTTTAATGCGACTACCTTCAAAACAAACTGGTATTTTCAAAACAAACTGGTATTACTATTATCATCTCCCTACTTTTTCCTGTTGAAAATGAGAAATCATTGTACAGTTAGTCAGAAGAAATACCTTAAAACATTTTCTGTATGAAGCTGATTGTGTTTAAAATGTTTAGCTACAATTGTTCATGTTAATTATGAACTATATATTGGTTTAAAAACAGGCTTGTTTAATGTATTTTAATAGAAAATAATCAGTACAGTATATACAGTACTTTTGCATTAAGAAGTGGTGCAGCATAAAAATATTTTATAGTATATCGTAAACAGTTTGTGTTTACAATACATTTCCATTAAAGAGAACTGTGTTATAGAAGCTGTTTTTAAAACCCCACAGTAAACAGTTCTCAGTACAGAATGTGTTTCCATTAACAGTCTCTGCATAAAGGAAAAAAAAAAATCTAGTGATTGTTTTGCACAAAAGGTGCATTAGCATTGAAAATTTCAGCAAAAATTATAATCTATTTTTGACAACATTTACTTACTGCATTCCTGGCAGAAGCACATACTACACCAGTGGTAGGTAAATTGTTGGCTCAGGTAAGTGAGATATTATTCGTAATTGCTGCAAATGCATTATTTTCTCTGAAAAGGATTTCTGAGTACATATTAGAGCATGGTGTGCATCACAGTAGCACCCAGAGGTTCAACCCAGATCAGAGTAAGGTGGTACACCAACACAAAGAAAGTTTCTTCCCTGAAGGGTTTCACCTTTTTTAAGTAAAAAAGAGAAAAAGGGGAGCAGGGGGAGAGAATGGAGTCTCAGAGGTGATGTGCTTCTTTTCAGATCATATTCCCAAACTTATTACAACAGGGAAGAGAAGCCAGATTTCCACAGTTTCAATGAAGGTCTAGAAGAGCCCCATAGGATATTTGGCATATAAATTTTTGACTGAGGGATTAATTACTTTTTTCTGCATGAAAAATTTGAGAAGGCAACAGCCTTGTTCTCTGCTTGTTTGTTTTTCACTGACACTGGCAATAGCCATATCTTAGTCTTCTGCCCTTTTAGGGATCCAAGCACAAAGATTTACCCATAGCCAAAAGGGAATACATTCAAATGGACTTTAAATTCATTTATGCTCATACAGATCACTCAAATGTAATATTTTTTGTAAATCCCTAATTGTGTTCGAACTGCACTTTTTTTTCCACCATATAAACAAAGGTTGGGGTTTGGAGCTTTTTTATTCTAGCTTACAATGCCATAACAATCTTTTCTGAAACATTTATGATTTCAAATCAAATACATTGCCAGAGGTAGCTATTTTGTGGATGGCTTTATAAGGGTTCCCTCATTCCACTCAAAAAAGGCATAGGACAGAGATGTATTGTAACGCTACAAGATCCAGGAATTGATTCAGAGTTCATTTACACTTTTATAAATCATAGAATTTCATTCAAGTCATCTTGCTATAATGATTATAAGGCATCAGGAATTAATGAAAAAAGCTAATACTTGTACCAAGAATGTGAAAAATATTTTCCAATTTGCATTTTTTTACTGCATTATGATTTTTACATGCTGAGTGTATATTGCATATAACGTTAATACCTTTAAATCAATTTAATATTCAGTGCAACTACATTAATGTAATATTATGGTTAAGAATTTAAATACATAAATGCCTAAAATTCTAAAGCTATTTCCCA
Organism: Eurypyga helias; assembly: GCF_000690775.1. Taxonomy (NCBI): domain Eukaryota; kingdom Metazoa; phylum Chordata; class Aves; order Eurypygiformes; family Eurypygidae; genus Eurypyga; species Eurypyga helias. Next base: position 7,593 of record NW_010233898.1, read on the forward strand.
CAGCAGATATAACTCAGTTATATGTAAATCTTAAAGCAACTGCAGTATTAAATGTATTTAAAATTAATTCATTAAAATAGGCTTTCTGGAAGATACAACATCTCTTCACTGATTGTTCCAATGATTTATAAGCATGTTGCTGTTCAGTAGTCAATCAGAGCCAAGCAATCTCAAATGAGGCCAGCTTCACTCAGGTCTTGTACAGTTCCTACAGCAGCACAACATCACCAGGCCAGGCTGGATGAGGCTTTGAGCAACCTGGTCTAGTGGAAGGTGTCCCTGCCCATGGCAGGGGGGTTGGAACTAGATGATCTTTAAGGTCCTTTCCAATCAAAACCATTCTATCATTCTATATATTTAAGCAAACCTCTTCAAGATAAAAGGAAAAAGTAATATTGAGACAATAGCAGCTAATTAAAAGGAATAAGTAGTATGAGTGATTATTGCAATTCTTCCTATGCAAGTCACATGGACAGTATCTGTTCCTCAAAGACCTTCCGTTTCCCCTTGCATAAGTTGATGATTGATGCAAGAAAACTCTGCTGCGAAAACCTGTTTATAGTTGTGATTCAGAGCCCAGTGAATTCTGTATCCATGCTTATCTTACATACGGGAAGGCACAGGTTGACTCTTAGAGAGAATGTAAAATTTGTAGCATAAGCATTTCCAATATTTTACGTTGATTCTAAATTTTATGAGTAATATCCCTTGAGTAGGATAAGTGAATACACAACCAGCTTTCATGTTCATACAAGCACTTAACTCTAGGTCAGCCTCACTCTGAAAGCCAATTGATTGTACATATTTTAGTACGTATCTGAAAATATCTTCAGAGCTACTGCAGCTTCAGAGGGTCATTACTGTACTTTAAAAAGATACTTCCTTTACCTTGGAAAGATTTTGGACAAGGGGGAATTCCTTTTGGGAGTATGAGGAATTAATTAGAATTATTCTATGAATAGGAATTTTATACAACAAAACCCAGCAGGATTGAAACTTAATACCCCCAAAGCAGGAGGCACATGCTTGAACTATTAGTGCCTAGAAATTATACCAACAAAGACTGCCATATCTCAACTATTAAAAAAACTATTTTTTATAATTATCATTCCAGAAACATATGGCAAGTGCTTATATTAATGTTAGAAAGTGCATACTTAAAATTATGCTTTTAGACGAGCTAGTTATAAATCAATTCTCAAAGTCTTTAGATTAAAAAAAATAATAAGGTGTTGATTTACTCTATTTCTTCATTTTATGAATGTATGTAAATAAGCCTTTTTATCTTGTCTTTTTATATTATTTTAGGTATTGTCATCATATTTATTTCCATTTTTAGGTTTCTATCTTGTTCTGTCTGTAGATTCAGTAGTCTATTGGAATTCTTCTCTTTTTAAGTTGTTATAGGCGTGTGATAGTTGTTTTCCTTTTGTAACATATGTTTGTGTCTACTGAAAATATCTGTGCTGAAAAGCTAAAGTCATCATGAATGTTATAATATGGCCTCCAGCCATCTTCAGTGTCGAGAAGATCTATTTTCTTTATTTCTATATGGATAAGGAAATTGGCAGAGGTGTGTATTCTCCACTATGTAGGAACCAGTTTAGGCACACCAATCATTATTACTTCAAAGTGCCTTAACATATCAGTGGTCCTCTTGTAGGGAGAAGTCAACAGGACCAAAATGGCCAGGGTTGGGAATCATGGACACCAAAGAGCCTTGGCAGCAGACACCCATTGAGGATCCACATCCAACACCCTAACCAGGACCCCGGCTGGCCAATTTTGGTTGTTGGTGGTATTTGTTTGTTTTTAATTAGTGGCTCTCAGCACTTTATTACCTTGCAGTACTCTCCACGCACACTTGAGGGTTCCTGCTCATGCAGACTACAGCTGTGAGCATAACTTTACACCCAAAAAAGATATACAGCTTTCCAAGGAGAAGGACTGAAAACTCAAGCTGCTTGCAACTCATCAGCTTGACAAAACCTCCTTATTTCTACGTTCACACACAGCCATGTGCCTAGTCATTTGCTGCTGCAGAGAGCAAGAAAAAGCAAAGGTGGCACTGAAGGGGAAGCAGACAGTCAACATGAAAAAACACAATACCAGAAGCGTGAGCATTTTCTAGATGCTCCATTGTGCACTGCACTGCAGGGTGATGGTGTCTCCTACATGGCCCAGTGTCTGCTGCCTAATCACTAGACCTCTTGCTTTCTCACATATTAATTCAGTCATTTACATTTGAATAAATTGACTTTGTAGAAACTGAGGATTTGTAGGACTAATGAACATTTCAGGAGGGGGGGTGGGGGGATGAGGGGGTGTTGTCCAGAAGAGAGAACACTGACAATAGATTGCTTTTGTCAGGCTATGATGCCCATAGACAAGCACCATAAAACTGCTGACCATAGAAAATATTACAAGCTAATATATCATTTACCACAAAACACATAAAAGGTACTATATTTTTTTCCCCCAAATGAGCCAGAGTAGTTGTCAAAGACCAACCTACCATTTGTACCCCACAAAATCTTTTACATTTAATGTACTTGGGATGATATTCTACACCATGTTGACAAGGGCTGGCCATTGAGATACCTGCATAAACAGTCAGATATGCATATATAACCAGGTTGTCATTACTGCTTAGCCAGTGCTCAGCTCACAGAGACTTCTGCCAGTGATCCTTGCACACGAAGAATCTTTTATTATCGATAATGTCTTTGTTCTATGGGAGAGATTGAGGTGCATATTCTGACAAAGATGCCCATGAAATCACATATGAAAAGATAAGCCCCCCATCTCACAGAACATAACTCATGCTGCCTATCAAAATGCTCATATTATCTGATACCTCTGGTTTTGACACATTTGGTGCATAGATATTACAGAAAAATCTGAACCCCTTAAGACTTAAGACAATGCAGTTCTAGCAACTGAACCACAAACCCACTTCCAAAAATGGAAGGAAGAAGAAAGACTACTTCCTCTTCCCAACATGTACACAAGCACCAGTACTAAAGTGATGCTACAGCTGCTGGGCTGAAATAAATTTTCTTTCTTCTTCATATTATCTTATTAACAGTAATATGGTTTCTAGCAGATGATCTTACTGCCACTCCAGAGAATGTGTTTTATTGATGAAAAGAAGAGAAAGTCATTAGCAGTAATGTTGGTGAAGGTGTATATATTGGTAGCAGCAAAATGGAAAACACAAATAGAATATTAAATGCAACTACTAGGAGGAATGTGAAATTAGTCAAGCGCAAAGAAGCAAGACAAATCACTCAAAAAAAGAAAGTCAGGTTGTTCAAGTATTTAGAAGTAGTCCAGCCATGCTAGTTACAGCCAACTCCCTGTCACTTGGCATAACAGAGGACTGGAATATTCTGGGTAATGAAAAATCCAAGATTATAGACATATTGCAGGGATCTAAATGCGTCTGTAGACCCAGCTGGAATCTAGCAGGGCTCATAAGCCGCTGTCCAGCCCTGTCCCTGACTGACCTGGGCTGGTTCCTCATACAGTCACAGGATCGTCTCTGCACTGTGATCCTCAGCACTTTGCTCCAGTAGGATCCCATTGGCCCAAGTACAGCAATGGCCCCAGGCTGCTGCTCTGAACTACCATGGCACAGTGCCGAAGCTAATAAGCCTTCCCAGGAACCGAGTGTTGAGCTGCATAGAGCAGAAACCACAGGACAAAACCAGCTCTGGCTCACGAGGCTGTCACTGAGCTTCTGCTGGCCCTGGGCCGACTGTCTGCAGGGCCATCTGGAGCTGCAGCGCCTGGCTCCCTGGCCACAGCGAGGGGCTTTGCAGCTGCATCACAGGCCTGCCACCATCCAGAACGCACCTGTTGCTAGCTGGGGATTAACTGTTCACTGTGCTGTCCTCATAGTGCAATGCATTTATCATATAAGGCACATTAATAACAGGGAGAGAAGGGTAAGCAAATACTTCTGAAAGTAAATATTTCAGTATAGGCAGAACATGGGAACTTGACTCTGGAATTTCTCACAAGTGTCCAACAAGCAGAGTCTTTAAGGACAGGTGTAATTTCAGGCATGTAAATAATCTCCTGATGTTTTCTGTGTTAAAATAAATCTTTCTGGGCATACACAAAAACCTACAGGACTTAGAATCCATTTTGCTGAAAAAAAAAATAAATGCTTTTGATTATTTATGAAGTGAAGATTGACAAATAAGTTAGAGACATGAATGCTTCAACTGAAATCTGATCAGAAAAAACAAAACTTCTGAATATCCCTTTTACCCATTTTTATAGCTTAAAGGACATGTTTTCCTTAGGTACTTAATACCATCTTCCAAATTAAAGTGAAAGTGAAACCTGACTAAGCCTGAAGAACTCAATGGACTGCCCTGCTAACAAGCACCAGCTGGAGCTAACTAGTGTGTCCTGAAGCCACCGCTCTCTCCTGGCCAGGAAAGGCTGAGCGGGTGGGAAGCTGCCAGCCCCTGCCCCTCAAGGCTCAGCCAAGAGACGGCTGTGCCTACCAGGAAACTACCATGCATAGTGATCAACAAAAGTTAGAGCCGGACAGGAATTTTCCACTTAAATCTATTCTTAAGTGAAAAAAATACAGTCACTGTTAGAGCTACTGCGCCTCTTCCTGACCCAAAGCAAAAGCCAGATTTTTCATCTTCACAAATCTCTTTGGCCCAGCAGGACATGATATTAACTGATGTTGAAACCAGTGTATCAGGGAAAGAACTAAAGAACACATTTCAAAGCTTGTCATTTCATAAACTGATCCATGTATTTCATATATTCATTTAACGCTATAAAGTATTTGTTTTACAGTGCATTTTAGTCTATTTATTAGACTATAATTCACTTCTGTGTGTATCATACCTACATTAATAACATTGTTAGGGTTGCAGCGATCTTATAAATATCTTATTAAACTTGTTGAGGTCAGAAAAATCCAACCTCATAGCTACTCAATCAAAACATCCATATCATTTAGTATAAGCATATTCCAAACTGATACGTCAACATGTCATAGTGACCAGAAGAATTACAAGTGGAAACCAAAGACAAACCACTGCAATGGCTTCATTCTACTCCACTGTGTATCTATACCTGCTCCTAATCTGGATGCTGTGTCCACCCTGTAGCCCTGTGTAGCTCCACATGACTATGTTAGTGCACACAATCTCCACTGCCACCTCTCTTGGTGGTGGGAAGAGAGCCCGGGCACAAACCAGAAGTCCCAGGTGTAGTGCAGGCATAGCCTCCAGGATTCAACTCCTTTCTGCATGCACAGCTACAAATCTTAATACAGTCAGCACAGTTTCCACTATCTGATTGATCTAGTGCTTTCCAACATTGCCTTCATTTTTAGAGTTGTATTTACTTGCTGAAAGGAGTTGTTTTGGGTTTGTTTTTTTTCCAGCAAATTCCACTGCTTGATGTTGGAATGATGTTTTCTTCCTTCACTGTTATTTCATCAACTAGCAAATCACTCCAAGTTGTTCTCCTACCCATGACCTGAAGAAAACTCCTTTCCTCTTTTATTGCATTCTGTCTCCCATGACCTTGTCAATCAAAGTTTCCCTTTAGAGAAATTCTCTACATCAGTCCACACAGGTTGCACCCAAGTTAAACCAGAACAGAGATGCAGTCAGTTCAGGAAGCCAAGGAAGGAGAACAAGTTCATGAGATATTTGAACTTCAGCTCAGTGGGGCAAATCAGTACCATAGAAAGTGCAACTTAATACTGAAATCATGTATGTTTTACTTTTCCCTCACTGATTACTTATTCCTGAGCTCTTGTTAACAAAATAATGTGAAATTTAATTATTTCAAATTCAACTATGTATGAGAAAACACAAATGTTGGAATACTGGACTTTCCTACTAGATGGAAAATGTGATTTTGAGCTCATGTCTAATCAAGATCATACTGTTAAGAAAAAAAGAAAAGAAAAAATCCCAAACAATCTGTTTTTTCAAACCCATCAATTCTTGCTTGAAGAAAAAAAAATTGGGATTATTCATAGAATCATAGAATCACAGAATGGTTTGGGTTGGAAGGGGCCTTAAAGATCATCTAGTTCCAACCCCCCTGCCATGGGCAGGGGCACCTTTCACTAGACCAGGTTGCTCCACGGCTCATCCAGCCTGGCCTTGAAAACTTCCCCGGATGGGGCATCCACAGC
>NW_010233898.1:14041-27470 GCF_000690775.1 Eurypyga helias
TTCGTGGCCACCCCTGCCCTCGCTCCAACTGCTCTATATCCTTCTGATGTTGAGTGCTCCACAGCTGGTCTCAGGAGAGCAGAGTAGATGGGCAGAATCACCTCCCTCGACCTGCTGGCCACACTTCTGATACAGCCCATATGGTTGAATGTCTGTGTTGTATTGATTAAGTTTTATGTTTTCATATTTATCTGTTTTGGGTGTTAATAAGTCAGTTTTAGGACTTAGTTCAGTCCTAATTTGAATACGTATAAGTTCCATTGGCTGAACATATATTTCTTGCAGTGATAACTCAAGATTTTCAGAAACAAAGAATGCATTACTCTTTAGTTACTATGCAAAATCACAGAAATTGGAAGCCAGTAAACCAGATAAATGGTGAAGCACTGATTTAATGAGAAGCTACCTTTAGTTAGGCATAAACTAACAACTACAATTATTTTTTAATTACAACCTGTGTCTAGCACTGTAGATGTAAAGATCTTTGAATGCTGTTAATTCCCCTAGAGTATTATAGACACAGAAACACCTTCGCTAAATAACTGTAAGAGTCAAAAAACCCCAACAAATCAGTAGTTTTCTGCTCCAGCTCTGAAAATATTTTCAGGGGTCTATGATTCTGGAAATTATTTTGGTTTCTTGCCACATGGTTCATGCCTTTTTTTTCCCCTCTTCAATTAAAAATCTCAAGCTTGTTATAGTATCCTGGTCAGTGCTTTGGAACTATACACAAACCTCTATATACAAATAGTCATGTGGGGAGGGGGGTTGGGGGGCGTACTTAATTTTTTTCAACCTATTTTTAAATTTGGCTTTGTTTCTTTCCTATTTGGGTGGTATAAAAGTACAGAGTATATACTACTTCATACCCTGTGTTAGCTCTGGTAGTTTTCCTAATAAAAAAAAGTCCATAACCCTTCAGTGACCATATGGCATTACATATGTTTAGTGCAAACTGCAGATGTAACATTCAGAAAATGTCATCCTTTAGCTGATCTAGATGTTAATCCACAAATTGAACAAGTGGAGAACCTCTCAACTTGTTATGCCTGTGAGCTACAGAATAAATGTTCTCATACACGTCCTTATGAATGCTCACCAGGTTCCCAAAACAGTATCTGAGGCAGATTCTTCTTTTTAAATACAGATATTTATTCTGACATTAAAAAAACCTGTAAGTTTCAGACATGCACTAGAACTATTCTGCCATAGCCTATAATTTCAATGAAATTAAGGGAACTATCTCTCAAAAAGTGCTTTGAAAACACTGGTATGAAAAATAAATTTAACACAAAGCAGTCCTCTAATGATTTTGTTCCACAACTCTTCTTAGGAGCAGGACAGGATTTCTGGTCAGTAACAATGAGAACCAACGCAGTCTGGGCAATAGCCTTCACAGCAAGGCATTTATCAAGAATCAGGAGATCCCAGTTCATACCCTCATACTCAACTAGTCTACAGCAAATACTCCAAATTTTGCTAGTGAAGTGCTCATTCTATTCCTTTTATTTTTCAAATCAATTTTTAAATGAGTGTCCGATGAGAAACAAAAAATATCAAAACCTTAAAAAGAAGGGAGAAAGTCTGGTCTGAACAGACCACTTACCAGAAGACAAGCCATCCTACTCTGAAAGGCTTACTGCCAGTCCAGGAAAAAGAACTGGTAATTCAAGTAACAATTATAGATGGAAGGAACCCTTGAAAGTTACAGAGATAGCATTTTACACTAGGCATATTTGTCCTTTGCCATTTTCAGGCTTTTCCTTAAGTTTGAAAGATACGAACGGGGTTTTGGGTAATACTCTAAAGGTAGTAACTCAGAGTAGTGCAAACCAGAGGAGTTTGAAATGATGTGGTAGCCACAGGCAGGAGATCAACACTCAGCAAGTGATGAAGCAGTGTTTAAGTTTCACTCCCCACCATGCTATCACTGGCCACAAGACAACCACTTTGCTAGATACAGAAAAAAAATAGGAAAAGGAAAGGCATGATTCAGATCCCTGGATACTATTTGGCAGTTCAGATGTTCAAGCAGATTGTTACACAAGAATAGTCTTACTACTACTATGGAGAACACTAATACTAGTTTAGAAATCAGATGAACATTTCATTTTGATATCATGTCAGAATATTGTACATTGCCAGCATATTTCATTATATTCTAGTGTACAAAGACACCTCCTTCTACTATTTACTGTTTAAGTATCTTACTGTTGAGTTCCTAAACAGCTCCTCCCTTCTCTTTCCATTCCACTGGCTTTGACTTTGACACTGTAAAAGTCACGCTCTGGGTTTTTCTGGGGAGCTAGCACAACTTCTCCCGGACATATAGAAGCTGTTAGGTACAACACAATGGGGATTAAAGAAAAAAACAAATTAAATACAAAATGAGATGAGAGACTGATATCTGGAAAAAAATATTAAAATCAAACAAAACAAACCCAAAGAAACCAACAGCCTGCACTCATTGAAATATAGGGCAAGCTATAGCAAGGTATCTCAGCAGAGAGTTTTATATTATGTGAAACTTGTTTTACCTCAGTCATAAATGAGAGTCTCACAGCAGAACTGGAATTCTTCAAAGCATTTACCAGTCTTGTGATAATTGGTATGCTATTTTACAGTTAAAAAGTTACAAAATATTGATGGGAAATTGCTGATTTTGTTTAAACTACAGACATTATTAGATGTCATTTGCAAAAATACTGGCTTTGCAAAAATTAAGATCTATAGCAACTTTTTTTGCATGTGGTCATTCTGCAATTCCTCCCACTTACAATAAGTTGTGACTAGTTTTGTCTTTTCTACATGACATAACAGTATGTTAAAGTGGGAGGAGTTTGAGAAGGCTTTATCTGAATTTTAGGCATTCTGAGTATTTTTTTCCCCAAAGGAATTTTCCTCTAGAGCTCTGGTTAGTTTTTCCTCATTGAATTAGGGTAATGGAGGTGAGGAGGGAACAAAGATACATGTCTTTCCAATGTGCTTTATATTGCATGAAGTTTGATGTATGCTGTGGTTTTATAAACTACATTAATGACAAAACCACAGCAGCATTTAGATTCCATTTGGAATATTTTTTTGTATTGTGTAAGTACAGTTATTTAACAGTTATTTCATTTAAATTTATTATTTCATTTGTCAAATCAAAACGGATTTTTACTGTTTAAAACTAATTCTTACATTTTCCTGTAAATACAAGTTAATTACCCACAATTTGTTTTCTTTCCTTCATTTATATGAAGAAATGAGTGATAAATTCACAAAATACAGAAAAAATACTAAATTTCATACTATTTCAAGGGATGGTTAAGACTACAAGTTAAATTATTAATATTTCAGCCATAGCTCTACTTTAGATATTCAATGTAGGTCAGATGTTTACCTAACAAGATGATAACCCTTGTTAAAGATGTTATTATAACTAGCCTTTTAAAAATTACTTGATTGGTCACCTAAACTACAGAATTTTGTCTTTTTCATCCCCTGAGTGGGTGACTCTTTAATTCAAAGCAGTATTGAAACAGCAGAATACACATTTTAAATTAAACTATTTTTCCTTACATTAACACTTAGAGCAGTGATCCCCCAGAGTTATTTTTTGAGAATAAGATGTTCTTAATCATGCATAAAAGGTAAAATTAAAAAACACTAAGTGCTAAAAATACACTAACTACTCAATGGATTTTCTAATTATTTATAAATCTCCATAGTATTTCCTATTTACACAGATGATCTTATAAATGTGAGAATTCAAGAGAGAGAATGCAAGCATATTACATTGTATATCACTAAGAAAAAAAAAGAGAAAAAAAAAACACCCACTGTCTCAAGATTAAATGAATTATCATCAGTCTAAAGGAGCAGTCTGAGGCTTGAGCAACCAGACAGATATGGCCAGTCCAGCAAAGGATGCACAACTGCAGTTCATGCACCATAAAACTGCCATGCTATGCTCTTATACATAGAAACTCAGGTCACAGAACCATGTATTATTTTCTACAATCATAGTTTACCACTGCATCTATTTTTGTCATTAAATTCACACTAAAGTTTCCTTTTATTTTAAATCATTGTTGGAGTGTTTGGTCCAATTATGTGTTTGAATTACAGGGGGAAAGAAAAGCAAGAAAATTCAAATTATATGGACAAGTACAACCCCATGTCAAGTTTTAAGATAGATTCACCTAACAGAGAGTGCTAAGTTTCAAACCTAACCCAAGATGGATCAAGTGTCTACAAAGGTAACTATTTAATTTTAGCAGACTCTTAGTGTAAATGCATTAATATCACAGCTACACAATAACTCCATGACCAGTGCATCTCCAGAAGTGCCAGTTCCTCTCCGCCTTGATGTCTAGATGTTTGTTTATCTTTATTCTGCAATGCCAGAACAATAGAACAGAAACATTTACAAAGGCTGTCCTCTGCTGTAGTCAAGAACTGATGTTAAATCACTTACTCGAGAAATACCCACCTCCCAAGCAACCCTCCTATGGTTATGAAATGGATATGAATAGACAAGATTGCTGTCCCCACTCTCTCAAGTATGTCTGTAACTATGACTGTTTCACAAAAAATTTAGCAGAAATTCAGTAATGGAATATATTTATTAAATCGAGAGTACAATAGCCAAACTGTAGGCTTAAATCCCCACAATCACACCATTATCTTCCTTTCCTTCAAACACTGCATCTTGACAATGTTGGAAAAACCTTTATTTTTTCACCAGAAATATTTCCCATTATTGTTTCTTTACCCGTTTTTCACAGGGTTTTTTTCCTATATACCTTTAAACTAGACCTTTGAGAATTCATATTGTGGTTTTGATATATTTGGCTTAGTGTTCTAAGTTATATTGAATTTAATCACGGGGTCACTTGAACCAAGTAGCTCTGCTGTTTCTAATCTACTAACTGCACATTTTTCCTGAGATTGGAGAGGACAAGTCCTATTAGGATTCTGACACCGCAGGTCAATAACTCTCTATTTTTTCTATATTTTTATTTTTCATTGTGCCATGTTTTTCAGTTTTCCCAGTTCATATTGGGAAATTGAAATCACCAATCACTACAGCCTGATTGTTTTCCTGTTTTCCTCATGTTGGGCTGAGGGTTCTTACTTTTCCATCTACTGCCTGTTTGTTCCAGGAGCAACCACTGCCCTTTTACATTACGGAATCTACTGCCAGCATGTACATATACCTAAAGCAAAGAGCTGCTTTAGATGAAAATACAGCTTTGCAAGTAGAAATGTGGCAGATTCCTCACATATTTCTCATCTACTTCTTTACATTTAATTAAGTTTAACCTTCTTTACCAACTCTTCAAAGCATAAACCATGAACAGTTGTAATGACAGCATCTGCACGCTGTGACTGAATTTTCTCCGTCACAAACAACATCTACTTAAACTGTAGAAAACAAAATCTTAATAGTGTCCCTAACTGTTGTAGAAATCCATTATGGCTGGGTTTATGCAATCCAAACTTCTCGCCAAAGAAAGAATGAAAGGTCTCTGCTCTAGTTTTGAAGCTGCAGTCGCAGGATGATTTTAAGCAAACACATTGCATGGCTGCTGGAAGAGCAAGTCTTATCCTTGCACCCATAAGGGCACTCTCCCCACAGCTCCCCCATTGCCACTCATGCAGCCCCACAGGGAGCCAGACCATGAAACACAGCATGTGGGAAACAGGAGAGGTGATCACAAACTGCAGGGAGAGACTTGCAGACCGTACCTTGTTTTATACACTGTATTGCAGGGGGCTGTGGTCTCAGTCCTTATTTCATGCAGTGGCTTGTGAGCCCACACTCACCTGTTTGTATGCACATGCACCTACTGCAGGTATATATAAACAACTAAGCTCTTCATTGTGTGAAGACACAATTATGTTAACTGTTACAGCTTCAATGTACAGAATGTAAACAAATAATTCAAAACCACCTCTGCGTTTGACTTCAGCCAACAATAGAGAGAAAAATCAAGAGCGGACGGTGAAGTTGCACTTGATCAGACCTTGTTTTGTCCTTAATGTGTTTTGCTGTGTCTGTATATAGTGCAAGTTCACTTATAGCCTCACATACAGTTTTGCTGCTGCTCTGATTAAATGCTACATAGCAGCCAGTCTTTGTGGCTACATATCCATAAAGCTCTAGACTCACTTGCTGAGAACTACAACTCTTGATAACACACACAGGAAAAGTTTTTTTTCTATATAAAACAGTATTAAGTAAATATCAGGATATCAGTATTAGAAGTAAAACTGCAAAACTATATTTTTCTTATGAGTGCACCCATCAGTCTAATGAAAGTTTTGACTTACAGTAGCAACGGTTTTTGACAGAGATGACAATTTATAAACAAAGGCTTTATTATTAATTGGGGAAAAAAATCAAAATTAACAATCTGTGCTGTGCAGCGAAGCTTTCTGTTGGTAGTTTCTTCACAGTAAACCTGTTTTGGTATGGCATACTCATATCCTACAGCTTACACTTAAAGCTGCTATTCCTCTCTTTAGAAAAAAAATAATGATCATTTAATGACTATCTCCCCAGACAGATTTTTGTCTTCATGGTTCCTATACTACTATGCTCCAACTGATACCACAAGTGATGATTCTTATTTTGGAGAGGTAGGAAAACACTGAACGGGGCAAAAACTCAGGTAAGTCTTCCAGAAAAAAGAGCAAATAAGTAGTTGGCTATTTTTAGCTAAACAAATTATAAGAACAATATTTTTTAATAAATCCTATCCTATTCCTCTTTTTCAGATCACACCTTTGATAATTACCAGGGTCTGAAAATTGAGAATGTCCATTAAAAAGTGTTACAATCCCTTTCTTTCTTATTTACAGGAAATAGATTATCCTCCCTTCTCCCATATCACATAGAGGCAATGTTTACCATAATAGGGTCTTGAAATTGAAAAAGAAAAAAAAAAAGAAGAAACAAAACAAAACATGCTTTAGCTTCTGTGGTAACAAATAATAATATATAAGCTACTCAGAGGGAGAACATATCAAAGCTTATCGTATGATTATCCAGTATCAGAACGTATAACTGATTTCTTCGGGTTTACTCCTTAAGTAATCTAAATTACTCCTTAAGTAAGCTAAATCAGATTGATAGAAAGTTAGAAGTGTTACCAAACACACAACATCCAGAAGAAATAAATCCACACTTCAAATTGACATTTATTTCTGTTCCCTTCCCCCAAATGATATGTATATTTTAGATATTTTGCTGTATTTTAGTATTACAGTTGATGGTTGATATGTCTATAAATATTTTATATACATAAATATACTATATATATATCTAGGGAGAGTGATACATATATATTTATAAGGAGAGAAAGTTATATTGGTTTTATATAAATGCATTGAGTTAAAAAGGGAAAAGAGAGAATAAAATTATCTTGGCATGACTGTGTGAGATTAGACACTAAAATTATCCTCCCACAGCCATATTTAGTTCTCTAAACAGCTTTAACTAATTTACTTAGGCACACTATTTTCTAGTGAAACTAATGAAAAAACATGCAACCCCTGTGTTCATTTTCGGTGAATATTCAAGCTTCTAAATGTAATAACTTTTTTTTTTTTAATCAGTTCTTCTCTATAACACTCTCTTTGCTTGCTCAAGCTACTATTTTAGACAACAGCTTGTGTTAGAAGTGCTCATATTCCCTAAATATATTCATTTAAAGAACTTAAATGAAATTACATGACTGGTATTGCCACCAAAAAAAAAAAAAACACCAACAACCAACCAAACAAAAAAACAAAAACCCAAACAACAAAAACTAATTAAAAGTTTCAAACCTGAATATGACTACAGCCACTCACAGAATTCAACAATTGCCAGCATCAATGAATATTCCTCTTGCCTTCCCCCACCACAACCCAAAATAACAAAAAAAACCCCACCAGGTAGCATTTATTCACATGAATTTGACGACAGAATGAAAACACAGTAACCAAATACATCATTTAACACAGGGGGGTTTTTTTAGCTTTGTTTTTACTCTGTTTCAAGCATTAAACAAGTTAGAAAGACTGTTAGTATTGATCTGAACATGTACCTTACCTCACGTTACATGTTTCTGAAAATTCAGTTAAGGACTAGCTGTGGGCAAACAGAAAACATCCTACCTCATGTTGCTTCTAACAAAGAGTGCTTTGTTGTTGTTGTTTAAGGAGTTTTTTTGTTCCCTCTATCAATACATTTTACCACATGCAAATCAGTGGAAACCAGCTTATATTAGTCAGCTAAAGAAAAACCTTACAATTTCTGATGACCTTTACCTTCTGCATCCTTTTGTCTCTTCCCATCAGCTTCTCTGTCTCACACAGATCAACCAGTACTCAGAAGAAAGGGCCTTTAACAATTAGATGGGCTTGACTTTCAGGGAATCCAGGTGTTTTAAATCATCCTCTGCTTCCTGATGAGTCATCTAATCAACGACTTTTCTCTCTGGTTATTGCTCTAAAGAAAACCAACCCAATCCCACCCTGAACAATTAAAGACATTCTGGCTAAGCAGAATACTGTTAAATGCCTTAGATTTAAGGTTATATGGACAGGAAAGTAGACCAATCCACTTCCCAAAACAGTGTCTTGGAAGTTTGTGTGTAACACTTTCACTCTACAAGATTGTAATTTTCTGGTGGAACTAGTCTTCCAATGTGTTTACTACATATTAATCTTAGGTACTTGATATCTGCCACTGTACAGGCTGATCTCCTGCTGCTTTTGTTTACCACAATTCTGTCAGAAGTAATTTTTTTTTTTTTTTAAGTCAAATGGAAAGCTAGAATGCACCTTGTGAAACAGTTAGATGGGCAGTCTAGACATGCCTAGCAGGTAAACCGTTCAGGTAAATCAAGGGTTTTTTTGTCATTACCAATAGTGCCTTTCTGGTATTTCAGGGTCTCTTTTGCAAGGCAATAGTTTTTCCTCCACCCCTACCCATACTATAATTTTTAATCTGTGATATTCATATGATAGGCCTAAATCATAAGTAACATAATCTTTGTTTTGATAAAATCAACACTAGGAAAAAAATATATTTCAAGCATCTAACCAGAAGAAGTCATTTTCCCATTTTACTCTCTAATTGTAACTGCCTGTAAATTGAATACAGATTGCTTATAGAAAATGCTTAGCAACAATGCTGCAATTATCTTTGCCTAACTTCTGGAAAGTTTAGATATTTTATCTAAATACGTGTGGAGAACACAAGTCCAGACTGCAGAATATTGTAGTATACTGACATAGATTTTTGTTTGAGTTTCCAGTAGTCCAAAAAGACAGTTCAAGGATTTCAGAAGTATAGCATAATTTAGCATTGCAAAAGCCCTATTCTATCCTTTACTGTCATTAGTGAAATCAATCCAAATTTAGGTAGCAAAATGTGTTTAAACAGGTAAAATTCCATCCTGAATGCAAAAATCCAGGCCATATATTTCACGCTGTCGCTAAACATGGCTAACACCTGAACACTAATAAGGTGCTAATTAAGAACTGCCATTTTAAGTCTATCATGCTTTGGCATGTGAACTCACTATATGCTCTAGATCAGATTTCCTACTGTGGAAAAATTGAGATGGCTCAAGCTGATGATGTGCAATAAACCATTGCCTTTCAGTATCCTCTCCTCTAAAAATGCCTTTCCTCCTGTAACCATAAGCGTAGGCATTTGATAGGATTACCATATGTTTCTGCATCTTTTTTTGGTATATTATATCTGCTCAAGAAAAACCTGCTTTGGAAAATTATGGTACAGTGCTAGAGAACTGCCCATAATTAATCCATGTGCTGGGGACCTGTCAGCTTGCTGGACCACAGGTATTTATGTTCTTCCTAGTAATCTTTAGTAATGACACAGATCAAATTGGACGGTGTGATAGAAAAAAAAATATGTTGGTCCCACACTAAACCTGAGGACCTGAGGTAAACAGAAGTCAGTCTCCTCCATTGGCACTGCCACCTATCTAGATGCTGCTCTTTGATACACCCATGCAGTCAGTGACTGTGGAAAAGATACGTTTATTTATAATGTTATATAGAAGATATGCACAAGGGTGTAAAATAGTCAAAACATCACTCAAAAATCACATCTGTTTCCGACATATGGTTCTTAAATATCCTCCTCAAGCAATGGACACAAAAGTCATACCTTTTTGATACACTATAGACTGAAATTTTAAAGCGTGTTCTTATAGGCCTTATTGATAATGACCTAGCAATCAAGACGGACCTATATTTGAATAAAACATAATTGTATATGGATGATATGCAATGCAAACCAAATTAAGTCTCCTTTCTGGGAGAAAG
This sequence comes from Eurypyga helias, assembly GCF_000690775.1. Lineage (NCBI taxonomy): Eukaryota > Metazoa > Chordata > Aves > Eurypygiformes > Eurypygidae > Eurypyga > Eurypyga helias. Next base: position 24,377 of record NW_010233898.1, read on the forward strand.
AATGAAATTTTATCCAGTGATCGCTCCTGGAAACAAGTAAAACTCTTATTTGCATCAGTGACTTTTCATATATATAGGAGTATTTTTATCATTAGGTTTCTAATTCTTCCTATAAATAAAAGCACAAACACAGGACACAAGATCAGCTTTGTATTTAATTTTTGAATCTCATATATTACATCATGACTGATATTCGAGGATTTGCAATGAAAGAATAGCACTTGTGCCTTTTGTTTCCAAGAGCTGCCCATGCCACTGCATTTCTGAGACGTTTATTTATTAATATTAGAGATTTGAAACAAAATTAATCACACATTCAAGCAATGCTGTTGTCTGTTGCAACACATTGAGAATGTTTAAAATCGTACTTCAGTGCCACTTTCTTTTGATTTCCAGTATCAAAGGTAGAAGAAATGCCTTATATTGCAGACAAGCCACTCTGTCCCATGTGGCTTGCATTTGTGCCTTTTTAATCCTGCATTTAATCACAGAGTATAGAAGCAGCCCTTTTCATGTTGTGCTACACAGACAGTTTTCAAACTATGTATTTCTCCAAACATAGGTATTGTATGCAGCACTGGAAATGAGAAGACAGTTTTCATTTGTAAACGAAACAAAACCCACAAAGTTCAGTTTGACAGTCAATTCTGTGACAGTCGATATTTCAGCTTGTTGTGACAAAACTAAGCCATTATGTCATACAAAAGCCTGAAGTTGTTGAAAACTGAATTCCTTTGGGAGGTTTGCAAGGCAATAAAATGCATGTTCTGAGTAACATCAACAAGAGTACATCTTGTGTGCATAATTGAGATCTGACTTTACTTAGATTTGTTGATTTACCGTGAAAATTCAAAGCTCAATATACATCAGGATTCTCCGTTTCTTATATGTGTTGATGTGGCCTACTGGCAACATCACATTGTGTCACAAAAAATACAGTCTTGGTCCTGCAACTGTTACTCATGTGCATTGTCCTTAGGCATAGTCCCACATGGGTCCATTAGGAGAAAAAATAAAGATATGCAGGAGTAAGGAACATTAGGTCAGACCCCTAGGGACATTTAAGGTCTTCTAAGACTATCTGAAATTTAGCCTGCTTACTTGTCAAAAGCTTCATGTTCAGTATCTAGACAAGATTTTAATCTGTTACATTTTGAAAGAACAGTCTAGATCTGCATATTTGTGAGACAGAGCAAAAAATCTAGATTTACGCCTTGTAGGAGGAACTAGGTATTTGATGCCTGCATCACAGCAATTTGAGAAAGGCAGCCTTAGCGACAGGGGCTCACAGGTTCCACTCCAGCAGAGGTGAAGCTGATGCAGCACTGCAGGAGAGACAAGATACAGGTCTAACTTAACTGTTTATGCAACACTACCATCCTTAACTGTATCACTCCTCTAGCTGAGGGCTGGCGTGTCAGTTTGCTAACAAGCTGATAGGCGGAAGAGCATGTAATTGCATTACCCCAAAGGAACCTGGCTGAGAGATAGTGACGTAAAAAGTCATAGTATCCCTCACGGTCTCTCCTTTGTGCTGGACAGAAATAAAGTGACTTATATCTGTACCTGGGGTGATATATGAGACAAGAAACATCAATGTCAGGATATCACCAGGTATGCTGGTGAATTATGCTTCTGATCATTCTTCATCTTCATACATTTTTTACCACTTGTCTGCACAAAATGGGTTCTTCCTTGTTCCCCAGAGCTCACTCATCCCTGTGTACAGAAAACTATAATTCCTGATCTAAAAGAATGGAGTGACTTACTCCTCCTCACACTTTTAACCTGGAATGCAGAAAGGGCCTTTACTTCTCACATATCAAGGCACAGCCATTTGTTAATGAAGAATAAAGCACATTTCTCTCCTACCCCTTTCTCAAAAGCAGCCTATGTGTTTTTCCATGTACTTAACCAAGAAATAATTTTCACACACACAAGAAAATGTTGAAAAATACAGTCTTGGAAGAGGAAGTTTCACAAACATTGATCTACAAGAGGTAGTAATTTTAAGTGGATGTTATTGTACAATCTAAGTTAAAATCTTCCTCATCATTTCTATACGATATAGCGAAAGTTGTGAAAATTAAGTTCTTTGTATTAAAAAAAAATAAAGAAAAATTATATTATGGAACTTAAAGATTAACAGGGGTGCTAATTTCTGAATCAATATTGCAAATTATGACAGCAGAGCCAGCTCCTTCTTTCTCAAAAAAAAAAAAAAAATCAGCATACCAATAGCAACATTAGATGCAACAAAGAACACCTAAGATTTCTCTGGCTGTTTTACCTAGATCTCTTCTTCTTTGCTAGCAGACACAAAAGTTCACCATAGGGTGAAACACTATCACCTTCTAAGAGAAAAACCTGGAACATAAAACTGATATCACTACTAATGGAGAGCTAAGAAGATGTCCAAGCCAATAGTATTTTAAGTAATGTCTGAAAGTCAAAGAGCACAGTAAGGGCACATGGAATAGAAGAAAAGTGGAATACAATCCTAAGACCACTTGTTAAGTCTCTATAGGCCCCTGAAAAGGCATAGGCACTCTGTCTGAGCAAGCAATAGTATAAAAACTCAAAAATTCAGGGTAACTCCCCTGATCTTTTCATCTCTTGATCCCTTTATGAAAACAAAACTAAAACAGAAAACAAAATACCGATCTTAGACCTGCTGTGCTCAGGGCTGTGCTGCCGGTGTTTGATGATCAGCAGCCCAAACTCCAGCTCTGAGAGAGGAGCCCTGATGGTGCTGGGAGGTCACCTGTCCCTAGGAAGCCCCCAGAGTGGGAAGCCCAGTGGTCTGCGCCTGTGTCACTCTGGCCCAGAAAAGCATCCTCCTCTCAGCTCACAGAAATATCTCTCTGCAGCTGACAAATTTGTGTTAGCAGACCAAAATAACTCTGCAGGGGAAGTTTACAAGCACTCACTGGTATGTATAAATAAAACTTGCTCTTTCCAAATTTACTCAGGGTATGCACCTTTCACCTATCCTTGGGCCCATCCATAACTGCCGTGTTCCAAAACACTGCAGTGTAGAGCGGAAATTAAATTTAACTGTGTTAGAAAAATGCCTGGAGTTGGCATAAGGAAA
>NW_010233898.1:27480-38778 GCF_000690775.1 Eurypyga helias
AGTGGTGATTTTATGCATGACACTGGACAAGGTCTCTGGGAAGGGCAAGTTCCAGCTCAGCAGCAGGTAGTTTTTGTGACCTCGTGAAAAGTATTTGCACCTCAAGTCCTCACCTTTGAAAAACAGTTCCGTCAGGTCTGTGTGTCTGTCTGTCTCACCAGACTGCAGCTTCCTCAGACCTATTTCTTGCATGCTGTACATAAAAGAACTCGATTTGCAGTTAATATGCATTATCTGATGAAGTTATATATTTATTGTAGTGAGTTAAAATGAGACTATGATTTTCTCTTGTGTAAGCAGGAGCACAAGAGTACCTCCTGATTTGGGTCTACTCGTTTAATTCTTGTGAACCAGACTCACTTTGACTCATCTGTGTCATGAACATTCCTGTCTGGATAAGTGTCAACTTTTTTGGAGGAACCTAAATCTTTATTTCACTTTTTCAAGAAAATAACCTAATCTGAGGTTTTACACAGTTTACACTGGCCATGGAAACAAAACATCTGGAAATTAGTATTTTGGATTATGGGAAAACTCTCAGAGAGAATTGAATATGATAGTGGAATGAGAAAAGCAGAAAAACTATCAAAGTTATTTCACACTGGAGATGCAATTCAGGTAGCATATTGAGGGAAGTGAGGGCAAAAAGAGAGGTGTTAGAAATGTACACACTTTGAAAGCTTCATAGGCTGAAACACAGAGTACTTTCTTTCATTTGGGGTTAAAATTTACCCAGTGTCTAAAACAAACATGGACAAAAATTGCCTTCATCCCCACCCAAGTATTTTGTACCACAGGTCTGCAGAGGGCAAGGGGGAAGGAAGAGGAGGAGAGGGGAATGCACAAGAGCAGCCAGGCCTGACCTTTCATTCCTTTTGCCTGAGAACCCCAGCAGTTCTTTCCTCTCTTTTTACCACCATGCATTTCTGCTGCTGCCATGAGGAGTGGCATTGTTGTTCTCTGCAGTCAGTCAGTTATTTATGGAACATGACTTTCCTCCTAATTTACAGCAGTTTCTCACAGAATACCTGGCTAGCAACCTGCTTATACTTGCTCATATAATTTTATTTTTATAGTCTCTTGCAATAAATGTAAACAGACAAAGCCTGTAACTTTTTATACCAATTTAGAGATTGAATTCAACGAAAAGTAAAAGATCAGGAGTGACAGCTTGGTGTTACTGAACTCAGGAATAAACCTGTATTCTTTTTCTTGAAGTTCATATAACCTAGATCAGAAGAGATCAACTAGTTGGTGGGCATGTGGCTCACAGGGCATTTAGTGCAGCACATGAAAGCACAGTAAAAATTATTTTATGTAAGTAACTCCAGGTGTTAGCAAAGTTCTGTCTTGTGTCCTTCAGGCTCTTTCTGTCTCCCAGAAGCACAGTAGATGCAGTTGAAGTACTAGCTGTGCCTCTGAGATGTAAAAAATTGCTAGACAGGGTGGTGTTTCAGCACAGACCTGGCCGTAGAACCCTTACAGTCATCAGTAAACACTTCCCCAAGTAGGTCCATTCATTTCTGTAGGGTCATTTATAAAACAAATTACCATACATACAAAGTAATAAGGTAACATTAATGACAACTGCTCCCTGCAGATAAATAGTGCCTGAAGGCTAAGAAACCTGGTGGAAGCATTGCTCACTAGAATAAAGACCAAAGTTTGTATTTAAATTGTGAACATTTTGTTTGTTTATTTAAGTAGTATTTATTCCAACCATGACAACAATAAAACATTTTCATTCTCATTTCCATCCCTCAAGAGGCATGGTTTGCAAAAATAAAAAATTACTTGTTGCTTTATCAGTCATCCCCATTTTCATTTCCTTGTGATGTCTGGTTAGTATCCACGGATCGCTGCTGTGTGAATCGTATAAGAGGTGCAAGTGAATAATCCTTCATTCATTAGCAATTTCTAGGGAAACAGTTTATTTTCCTCTTGCTTTTTTTAAACAGTCAACAAAAATGTCATGGGATCTTGGGGAATAATGGCATGAATAAGGACCAGCTAAGCATGTTTTGTGTTAAAATACAAGAAGCCATTCATATCACTGCTTCAAATCCAATTTTTAAAAAGAATCAAAACTTTGCATGCCACAGAAACAGGAAAATGGTAAGCATTCGGTCATTAAAAATTCATTCGGTATTCATTGTAACAGCGTTAATCATAATGTATTCATTTGGCATTCCTGTGGCTGTCACATGTAAGAGTTCAATTATAACGCACACTAGCTAATGAGCATATAAAGTGTTACTGAATCAACATTACAGTGCAACATTTTTTTATTTGCATTATTCATATGCTTCTGGTTTAAAAATCACCAACAAGCTGTTAAAATCAGCAATGTATTATAAAAGACACATTTTGGAGGCCTTGGTTTTGAAATCTGTTCATCTGTCTGTCTAAGCAAGTGCTTATGTAGCCTCTGTCAGTGTAGTATCCAAGTACCTGGAGAGCTGCCCATGGTTTTCACACATGCCTAAAACCATACTGTTAAAATGTGGTCCTATTATTTTCAGCATGGACAGTACAGCACAACATACGAGTCCAGATGGATTCAGGCAATTAAATCCTCATGATTTTAGTGGGAACATTTAAATACTTCCGAGGACCTGACTGCTGGTCTTCAGCGGAGGGAGTGCCTCCTTGTGATAAACAAGCTGGGTATCACAGAGGCTTAATGAGACTGTTACAAACGTAAAGCATCCACACTAGCTAAGGACAATGCCAAGCTGTGAAGCACCCTGGGAACTTCCACTTTTAGAAAAAAGTTTAGCAACGTCTTGGACCTTGCGGGATAAATGGGATAAGAAATACATCTGCTAAAATTTCTTCAGAAACTCTGGTCTTCCTACCTGGCTCAAGCTGGGGTTTTATTATACCACCTCACATCACCACAGGCAAGAAAGAGACCCCCCAAAAACAAATTAAATGTTCTCCGGAAACCACAGAGTGAGCAGGGAATCAAGTACTTTATAAAGATTGAACATAATTTGCAGGGAAAGTTTGCTTGTTTATCCAAGGTTGATCTTCCCATGAAAGGACCCTAACCTGAAGATGCTCGTGCTCAGGAACAGCTTTTGCAGCCAGGAGCCAGTTGCACAAGTACCTGACTCAAACTTTAAGTGGAGACTTTAATTTTTGAATCCAAATTATTTCAAGATATCTTTCTAGTTTGGGAGAAGTCTAGGTTGCACAGAGATCACTGTAATTTTGGAGATCTCCAAATACAAACCAGAGAAAGAATAGAAGAGCGGAAAAGGAAAACAAAATTAGAAGGAAAACAGAATTAGAAGGAAACAAATAAGTGAAGTGCACATGTGCTTTTCCACTGTTATTTAAAAACACCACTGATTTCTAGGGACCTGCTTCTTTCCACTGACTTTGTGTGCATTGCTTTATGCAAGACATCACACTCATTTTTACATTGTTTTCTTTTTTTAGGATACATTAAGTTACCCTCATTCTTTTTACTTGTATCCTACATATCTTCTCCCTGCACTGTTCCTGTGTCACTTTTAATTCCTACATTTTGAAAAGAAGAAAACTGGATTCACACTCATCTTTGCTTGGTGGGGTGAGGAGTAGCCTTAGTTTACAGAATAATTCCTGTTTCAGGTAACTTTCCAACTCTGTTATTCACAGAGAGCTTTTAATGTGGATCCACTGAAAGTCCCTGTTTCAGACTCCATGCAGAAATTCTGGAAAGTCAGCAAATTCTCAGTGACAATATCAAGTGTTTCAATGCATATTGTGCATTTTCTTAAATGCTTTTCATACATGCACTAAACTCTGAAGCACTAAATTTTTTGAGGTTAGCAGAACAAGATTTTGCTCCAGGTGTTTAGACAACCTAAACCAATAGTCTAGAATTAAGTCTACATAAGCAACTACTCTAAGTAATTAGATCATTTTCTTGTTTTCTGAGCTGAAAACTATTAAAACTATGTAAAATTAATAAAAACTTGTCATGACTATAAGTGTGATTTTGTAACTGACTAAAATGTAGTAACAATATGGATGCAAGAAACATGACTTCATTTATATCAGGGAGTTGGTTTTTCTCCATCACAGTTAGCATGCTCCCAGCTGTCTTTGCTTAAGCACTGAAACTTATTTAGGCTTAGTAACTAGTTAAATGACAGTATTTCTTGTTTGTTAGACTTCAGAAGTGTAATGAGAAGAGGAAATCTTTATCAGGCAGAATTAGGGAAGCCTTGCCTTCTTCGAGGTAACACAAATATTTGTATGTGATTGAAGAGAATGAAAACAGAGAAGACAATGCAAACATAGATTAAATAAATGAGACTATAATTAAGATACAGCAGTAAGAGAGAGATACAGAAAGTTAAAGAGCTAAGACATCTTGTTATCAAAATGATGGTCCCACACAAAGGGAGAATCAAAACTGCATCTACGATATCTCTCTTCAATTTCTCGCACATAAAGCACCTCTACTGCAATTTTAAAATAAGGATTGGATATAAAAATTGCCAATATAAAAGACTGCTTTGAGTGTATTTTAAAGTAATTTTAGGCTAGTTTTTTTATCACTCAACCTCCCCTGTGGAATTATCAGCATACAAAACCCAAGATCTCCGAATTCCTGTTGTCTGGTGAGGTGATAAGACTGGAGAGAGCTGGAACTGCAAAAGCAGAACTACTGCTGATTTTTTCTTGAGGATGCCAAAGCTGTTTCCATACAGCAACTGAAATATTGATCACAAATTAGATGTACCAGAAGAATACTACCCATAACGTACAAATATGGGGGGGGGGGGGTGTGACACGGACAGACACGGTGCTTTAAATGACAGAATACTTACTGTGTCTATTAAATCTCTTCCCTTTCTCCAAACATATTGCTTTCTTGGAAACCATTACCTCTTTCACACTGGTGATTCTATTGCCCAGTTCTATCTGCTAATATCCGTAATTCAATTTTGGGGAAAATGCTCAGCTTCATAAATTCTCTGTTCAGCAGACATATGTTTGGGTTTGGATTTTTCTGAAAATTAGAAAAGTATTTTATGGTACTGAAGAAGAATGCAAACATAGCTGTTAGCATTTAAAAATGTTTTCCTCTAATCACATAGCTGCAAGAGCATCTCTATAACCAAATGCTACTCCAAAGTCAGCAGTCACACCTGTGATCTTCGTGACTATTCTATTACTTAGAAACTGTTATTTGCTCTAAATGCAACTCTATTTTATTATGATGTTATCAGTGATGCTTTTTCTTCCTTCAGTGCTTTTAGTACAGGATAAATGATTCATTTAGTAAGTGTTAAATACAGGAAGGAAGAGCTGGGTCATGATACTGTATTCTGCTGGTTCATGCTAGAAAAGCATATGCAGCATTTGATATAAGCTCCAGCACAGCAGGGGTTTAGGCTTTATTGACAAGCCTGAAAACATTATCTCATAAATTCTTTGCACAGAATTCTCTAGTAATCAAGGAGTTTAAGCATATTATATATTTTTTTAATGAAATATGCATTTACCAGCTCAAAAATAATGAATTTTTTGATTGGGAGAAATGTAACACTTAAATTTACTTCAAGCCTTCAGCCAAACACTTTCATTAATGAATCATAGAATACCAGGTTGAAAGGGACTTCAAGGATCATCTGGTCCAACTTTTCTTGGCAAAAGCACAGTCTAGACAAGATAGCCCAACACCATGTCCAGCTAAATCTTAAAACTGTCCAGTGTGGGGGAATCCACCACTTCCCTGGGGAGGTTATTCCAATGGCTGATGATTGTCATTGTGAAAAATTTTCCTCTGTGTCCAGTTGGAATCTTCCCAGGATTAGCTTGTACCCATTGCCCCTCGTCTTTTCCATGTGATTTCTTGTAAAAAGGGAGTCTCCATCTTCCTTGTACCTCCCTTTAAATATCAGAATGTGGTGATAAAGTCTCACATAAACCTTCTTTTCTCAAGACTGAACAAACCCAGTTCTCTCAGACCTCATTCCAGATTAATTTCGGGGTAAATATAAAAGAAGTTGAATCTATTTTAGGTAGTATTTTCCATTTTGTGATTTCAGATAAGACTAAAAAATACATTGTTATTTGCTTGAATATAAGGTATATTTAAACAGAACATAAATGAACAGTGAATTCCACCTGAGATCACAGCAACCCTATTTAAGGATGTACAATGATAGAAGCAGAGCTTTAAAGCATTATGTCCACGCTCACTGTTTGCTTGTATAATGTTACAGAGTCCAAGCTTGTAGACTCAAATGCACGGTATCTGGTCCAGCCCTCATCTGACTCCCCATTGGATCCAAGGCAAGGCGACACACCAACACTCTTAGAATAGCCCTGCCTAACCCACATAGAGTCTCGTGAAAACCCATAGTTCATGCAACATCAGACCTTTTTAAGAACAAATACCTTTTCTATGCCTGCCCATCACTGGCATCTACAAGATCTTCCAGCATAAGGATAGTCAGATGCTGAGCAGGCATACCTACACCCAGGACATGTCCATTCACCCTGCAGATAAAGGTACTCTGAGGCCTTCACTAAGTGGCAGCAGAAGCTCAGCTTTACTTGTTTTCCATATTTCTGAGCTCTCACAAAACTGGTGATTGATCTTGCGTCTGTGTTCAATTAGTTTGGATTGTAAGAGATAATTTCATCTGCCAAGTATTGACTTCTGCACTATAGGCATGTACATTCAAACTAGTTGGCTGGATGCCCTTTACAGTCAATAGAAATAAGTAAGCTTAATTCATCTTAGACTAAATTAGGACATCTAAATCACTGCCACCAAATCACCAAACATCTCAGAGGACTGCAAGGCAAAGAATATATTTAATTTTCTAATAAGCTTTGCTATTTACCTGTACTCTGCATAAATTTCTATGCCTTCTTCCTTGTAACATTATTCTTTGTTCACTAATACATTATCATGTCCTTATTCTCTGTCCATTATAGGAACCTTTCAATAACAATGAGATTCTTTGGATTATATGAGTAAAGAACGAACACTGCTAATGTCCACTCATTCTCATTAAATGATTTATGAGTTTTTATAGATCCTATTCTTTATGTAGCCTTTGTGTAATGGTGAGCAATAGGTTTCTTAATTTCTCATACAATAAAGCTTTCATTTATATTTTATTCATTTAAACTTTCTTTGTCTGTAGGGAACATGCTACACATGTAATTCAGGGTCTATTGTTTCTCTATAGAGTATGAGAATGAAGGACTGGAAAAGACAGTTAAAATCAGGATAAGGACTAGAAAAGACAATTGCGCTTGATGAACTCACTGTACATGTTTAGATGGTTCTTTGAGCGTCTGTTTCCCTCCATAGACTGGGCTAATTCTTGGAGAGACCTGGGTTCATCTGACAGTTAAGTACATTTGATTTCCTATAAAAACTGGGTAATTGTACTGCCTTTCTTCTTTAGGTGAGGACAATAGTATCTTATTCAATACTAAATAATTTGAAATGTGATCTATCAACTGAAAAAATAAGCTTAAAACTCCAACTCTCTGGTTCCAAGGGGAGAGTGAAATTGTACTTTGAAAGGCAGTAATATTGTAAATCTCAAAACATTTGAAAGGTATGTGAAGATGGTACAAACACAAATCAAATTCTACTGTGCTGTCTTAATCCTGAGAAAATCAGATCTCAGTTGCCAAGACTAACTGATGTAGAATAATTCTCTAATGATGAAAGCATCCAAGATTTCAAGGAAGAACCTCTAAACAGATGCTGCTGAGCATAAGCTCACTACCAAAACAGGTGAATATATAGCACAACTCTGTCAGACTGTAATTCTAAGGGACATAATGCCTGAAGCCAGCTTATTCAACCCATTTATTCATATTAACCCGTAGCACTCTACTATGAAATGAACTACTCAAGACTAAATGTGGTAAGTACCATGTAGTGGCTGACCCATTGCATTCAACTAAAACAGTCTTTTTGACCTTTTCTACATTTATATCTGATGTGGCACAGTCTTTATTTTCTTCTATACTGAAAGTAGCTACTTCTGCTTTCTTTCTTTGTCTACTGGAATAACATGTGATGACCCATATCATTCTGCAAAGCATCATAGATGTCATTGGTTACAATTTGTGCAATCCACAAAATATCAATTTTAATTAGTACATTTGACATATTAAAAATCAATACTTAAGTAGTGAAATATTCTGCTGTTTAAGCTGCACTCCACATGGATGATCATTTCTAAATTAAGAGATGCAAATTTAATCAATAGATTTAAAACTTTACATCACTTGAGGCACTTGAATTGCTTCTAATCAGCCTAGTAGAGTGAAAGCATCATTTAATTGTTGTTTTTCCCCCCTCTGAAAGACAAACCTACCTTCAGGCCGGATTTTGCTCAGAATAAGCTACATTATCTGCAACTTTTGCTCTTCTTTATTATTCTCAGCAATTAAAAATGTATATAAAATGTCAAGAAAACAGTTTACAATCCCAGAGGTCATTTCATCATTTCAGAAACTTTAGCAGAATCAACTCCTTAACTTGGATTTTAAAAACCAAAATCAGTAAATGCAATTTTTGCATCGTAATACTTTTAACAACACAGAGATATTTTCTTGCTAATGTGAAATCAGCTTTTATATGGTTTACTGTGCTTACTTTCCAAAATTATGTTTAAAATTGCTCATTTTGTGAAACAGGCTGTATGAAATTTTCATGTTTTGGTAACTGATATTATGAACCACAAATTATTGACAGTTAAAATTCTTCTGTTTTTCTCCATTTTAATTCCACAATCTACTTGCTAATAATGTTGTCACAGCCATCTGTCAAAATATTTGCAAGATACTTTTCAATGTAGTTTGTACTAAATTTTAACCTTGAAATACATTTTTTTTCAGAATGTTCATGAACCACCTGTTGAATTTACTTCTGCAAAAAGGGGCAAGAAAGGCTGAAGACTTAATTTTACCTTTTTACATGTCACACTGACATTGATAAAACTACTCACATACTTGATGATTCTTTACATTTGGAATTAGTATTAATTTTTCCATTGTGTTTTTTAGGATTATATCTGCACAGTAATTGTTACATATGCAGTTGAAAGTATTGTAAAAGCATTTCAGTTCACTATATCCTAAAGATTTTGAGGTTAAATCTTTTGATAGTATGTATGAAGCCTGCTTTTCCTTAAAAATAGACAGGTGCAATTATAATGAAGAGGAATATGACTGGTTCATTCTTTTTTCTTAAAGTTATCTGTGGATAGTGCTTCATGGAAAGCACTGTCCCTTCAAATGGAGCAGGGTAACTTCTTTATAAAATTTGGTATGCTGCTATTTGCCATGCAAAGTTATTGCAATTACATGAAGAAATAGGTTGAGAACATATTTAGATTGTTATTCATCCAGTTTTCCCGTAAGCCACCAGAATTACATAAATAATTATAACCTGCAATTGCTTGTAGCATGTCTTCAGTAAAAAGTGTGCTTCTGAATCATTATCAGCAGGATATTTAGACATTTGCATGATCTGAAGTGTGTAAGCAATCTGTTCTTGCCATAGATTTCAAGGACAAAAATCATATGATACATATTTAAAAAAACAAACTCCGGGCATTACAACCAATTCACTCTTCTATTCTGTGATACAGATGAGTCACCCCAGCAGGAGTTTCCAGGGCAAAATCTTCTGGGACATGGGAGGGAAGCAGAGATGATATTTCATCTCCGAATTGTACGTAGAGTGTGCACTGCAGTGGCACGGTTTCAGCATCATGAGCACTGGGACTTCCTAGAAGATCTGAGCTAAAAACAGCCACAGATTTATTACACTGAAGCCTTCAAGAAGCAAACAGAATTTTTGTAAGGTCTTGTAAGGACATTCAGTAACATATTCAGTATTACCAATGTCTCAGTGTAAGGTGAATTGTGATTATAAACTCACAGGTTGGTGTGAGGGTAACGACGTCCTTTGTACATGCAAACCCAGTTAGGATTCTGACTGGAAAATTGAGTTCTGTCCTATTTTACTATTCAATACAGTATGATAAGGAGAGTTAGGGTTTGGGGAGTCAATTATATTTTTCATTAAATGTTCTACCCAGTTGAATGCCTACATGTTCCACTAGGTTATGGAAATCTTGGCTGAACAACTCATAGGTGTACTGGAATCTGGTAAATTTATTCCCTCAAACCCAAAGCTATTGGCTGTCAGATGCTGGGGTTGGGGGTGGGGGGGAGGCGTGGAAATCCATGTAAACACATTTCAGCTTTATCGTGAAAGAAACTGCATCCCCAAACCCTCATTTAATTAACGTTGCTATCATTTACAGAAATCTAGCAAGCAGTTTTTGAAAGAAAGGCTAGGGCTGCAACTAGAAAGTGCGGAGCAGCTGTTTTCGTATGCAGCAAACTGTCATTTTATTCTTATGCTACCAAATGAGAACTATTTCCTGTACCGTCTTTCAACATCTTTTGACAAAGGTGACAAAACTGCCCAAGTGGTGGTGTGAAACCCACTTCCTTCCCTTCTCCTCTACTTACAGATGTTATAGAGAGTGCCTGCACATACAGGTCTTGTATGACTTATGGTCACCTATGACCATTAATGGTTCTTGGAAACCCTAAGTCACAGCCTGTCTCTTGTAATGCAGGGTATGAATTGCAGCATGTTTAGGTTTTTACATACTATCAGGAATGCTGCAGAGATTACTTTTAACACAATGTCTTTTAATTGTTTTAAGGTCTGAAATGGTCATCTTGCTTACATATGTTTTCTTCAGTTATCCATTTGACTAGAGTGCTTCCCTGTGAAGCATTCTTTTACATAAGTTACATTCTTTTACTCACTTTTACATAAGTTTCATAGTTATTCTATAAGAGCTGGGAAATTTCCAAATTCAAATGTAATGAAAAGAACAAAGAAATGTAATTCTTTTGTCATGTAATTCAAAAGGATCATAATTCTTTCCAGAAAGTTAATGCATTATTGTGTAAAAATCCATACTGCTTTTATTTTCTTATAATTTCCAAGTTGCATGCAATAGTTAAAATTAGGCAGCACCCAATATCTTATTTGTTAATAGAAAGATCATTCAATACTATCTCTAAAATCTTCACAACTCTATTCAGAAATCTATATATTGTCCAGAACTGGCAAACTATGTGCTTTTCACTGATTTAGTAGAGACAAAAATGTCAATTATTTATTTATTTTACTAGATAACGTATGTGCAATCAGTTATCCTCTGACCTCAGATCCCCAGGGCACTTCCCATCTGTCAGACATTTCTGTAACTACACATGTTCTTTCCC
>NW_010233898.1:38809-96002 GCF_000690775.1 Eurypyga helias
TGTCTAATACACTAGACTTGTACACATCCCTTACAAGCAAAAAGCTGAAATAAAAACAAGAGTGCCACATCCAGAATCTCACTTCTGTTTTCCCTGTTCTACTCCAAAACTCCCGAGAGTCATTGCTTTGACTCCCCATTTGTGTTTCATAATATTCTATATATTTGTGAAAACATCGTATGTTCTTTCTTCAGCGTGAGTGAAAGCTTGAAGTCTGTTCACTACGGCAAAAACGTCTTTACAATGAGGCAGGTCTTCAAGGCATCTCCTGGGACTCTGTGGCAGACAAATCACAAACATGAGCCCTAAGGGTTGTTTATTTTCCTCTTCTTAATTCTTTGAGTATGTAATTTTAATGAAATATAGAGTAATTGGACCCCTTTAAAAGGCTAAACGGGGAGCTTCCTGGAAATGTTTTCCTTGTGTAGTTACACAGGATCATCTAAAGGATAAATACAGTCCCTGGATAGTTAGCTCACATTGTAATGAATTTAATACAGTGGTTCAGATTCACAATTTGACATAAATGTTTTGCAAATATAGGGCCATTAAAGTCAATGAAGCTAAGTCAATTTACACCAGTTAAGGATAAGACTGTGTACAGAAGATTTTGTTCACTGACATAATCATCCTGATATTTACAGCTTCATGGGGTGAGGGAGGTCTTACTATGACAGTGGACCTTCCTATAAGAAGGATGTCTTCTCAGATATGGAGGAAATATATGGGAGAAAAGAGAGGAACTCATCGAAAAGTCCGATTATTGTCACAGTAGTGTTGAAAACATCTGTACTACAGTAAGCTATTGGTGGATGACTCCATTTTCTAAGTATGTGGGTGGTTGACTTGGACTGCCTCAGGTGTTAGAGATGCACCGTGATAGCCTTGATATGTTTTACATTTCTGCATAGCCATTAAAATAATTGTGTATCTCATTCAAACCCACACTCTTTTTCAAAAATTCTCTCCCGCATATTGCAAAGCGATAGCACACCTTCCTGGGAAGAAATCACAGTCATAGCCACCTGAGGGCAGGCTTTGAAAAGAGAGGAAATTTGTGTCTCATGTAAGTGTGTCTTTGACTCACCCAAATCAAGAAAAAACTCTAGGAATTATGTCTTTATTTGTATTCTTTTGGTTCACTGCTTTCCCCCAGATCACTTGCCTTTCATTCTTGTGATTCGTTGGTGAGGAGCTAACAACACCCGAGGCATGGGCCCAAAAGCAGACGTGACATCTTTCCTTTGCTGGGCAGGTGAAAACACAAGTTTACAGCCCAGTTTGCAATACATCCTTCCAATTTGGAAAGCAGCAGAGAGCATGAACAGGCAAGTAAAATTGCCCTTCTCCATTCATTCTAAACAGTTTAAAGTTTACTTTATTCTTATTTGGTTTTTACTACTGAACTCCCTCCTCTAATCCCCACCTATGCAGAATGTATGCTCTAATAACAAGGGTCTGACACCCAACAGACTCTCCTTAAATACATACTATTTAGGCACACAGCCTCTTTTTCTGATTTATTTCCTCATGATGCTCACTTCACCTAGTGAAGTTGTTGTGGCCTATTGCATAGTTTCCAGGTGAGTTTTCAGATTAGAAAACAGCAGATGTTACCTTACAGACTTCCTCCTCACTTATTTTTAATATAAAAATGTTGAAATAGTACATCAACTGAAAAATAAAAGTTGACTGCTTGTTATCTTTTATTCCATTACCAAAACAACACCTTATTCTATTAACATTAACGGCTTTCCTGATATATTAAAAATTTAAAAAAGAATGTTTTAGGAAGTTAATGTTACTTTGGTTTATTATTTATTATAAAAGAAAAAGGTCTAGAAACTATGTATATGTGGTTATAAACTTATTTGCTCAAGCTGTGCTGGGAAAAGTGGTGGCATAGATTTGGTGTAAATGATAACAAGTACTCGCTTCTTCAGAATAACTGTCATATCTTTTCTGAATTTTACACGAGCCTAATAAGGCTTCATGGAAGCATTTACATTTTCCTGTTGGGAGAATGGGAAATATTTTTAGTGTTGAACACTAAGGGAAGAAAAGCAAAAAACCTACTCACAGAACTGAATAAAAAAGAGAATTGTCTAAGATTTGTTCATTTTCCTTAGAAGACTCAAGTTTTGGGGTTTTTTTATTTTAGTGTTCCAAATAGATTTTGAAAGTGTTGGGGTTTTGACTTTAAAAAAATAATCACACGTAATAGCCTTATCTGATGCAAGGAAGAGATGTCAATGAAATCATAGGGACTGCTCTAATGAGTGGAAAATACCAGAAAAGGAGTTCTGATTTGGTAATACTGTGAGAAGTAATGGATGTTCTTGCAGAGGGCATATTCCACTTAATAGACACACTTTTTAAGTTTACCAGTGGGAAAGCGATGCAATGCTACAATGCACATGCACCAGTTTGAGTATGCATTTTTCAACATGCCATTTAAAGCACAGATTGGTACATACCCACTCAGTTTTTACTCATTGCTCCAGGATGCAACTACATTTCCCTTGATATACTTTGATAATAAAACAGTTGGTGGTAATTATCTTAATTATTTCAGCATGAAGATTAGTAACCCTTGTGATTTTTATCCTTGCTAATATAAATCAGTTTACAAGGGCTCAAAGTACCTGTTAAGCTGCCAAAGCAGTGTACACATTTTCAGTACTCAAATTAACCTCTGACTTTAGAACAGGAATAATTTTGTGTAAAAAGTGAAGGCTCTCCACTTTTTTAATAGGAGACATTAGTATTTGAAATACTAGTTGGGAACAAACTGTGGATTTAGTGCCCTTGTTCCAGGAGGAGAGAAGGAATGAGAAAAAAATGTTACCCTTCAAAATGAAATTCAGATACAAATGATCTGGAAAAAAAAAAGATGTTTCCTTTGCTTTTAAAGAATGATCATACTTCAGAATTATAATAATTACCTTAGTATTACATTATGTGCATTTTATACATACTATGTATAACAATAATACTATGTATATAATACGTAATGATTTATTAATCTGAGTCAATGAAGACCCTCAATTTAACACGGTTCAAAGGCACTTACTTAACTTGAGAGGCATGTTGCAGACCCTCTTTATTCTGTAAGACAGTTAAATTCTGATGCAGCGCAAGGTCCAGTAACCCTGTAACCTGAACACACCAACACATTCTTCAGTGACACCAAGGGACACTTGTGTAGTCCTAATCTGTTTATAAAAAATTCCATTAAGGGATTGCTCTTTCATGTATGAGCACTGGAATAGAATATATACATTTGCACAGCTGAAGGCAGCAAAGCAGTCAAACACTATTTTAAAACAGCTGCTAGATTCATACTTTTCCATTAGTTCAATTTTCTATTTAATTTGTGTACTTTCCAATTACACAGCCAATAATTAGTGCAGGTCTCTTATCTAGAAACTCCTTTAAATACAAAACAACAGTTCCAATCTATGATTTTCCAGCAAAAATCAAGAATCAGTGTGTAGACTGCCTAACAAGAAGTCTCTAACTGGAAAGAACAGTATAAGTTAACATTTAGATTCCCATCCACAATCAGAAGTAAAACTGATATCAGTTTATCTCTTCTATGAGTTTACTTAGTCCATGCATCCAAACAACACATTTGATTTGTCAGTAACCAAGGAACAGACTGAAAGACATTGTTTTACTCTTGTCAAAATTAATTTTACTTGTAATAATTCAACTATTAGATTATCAGTGCATAAATATAATTGCTATTATTTTCACTGGGTTTAATGTTTTCAGTCCTATCAACATTCATTGAATATTAAAGTCGTAAGAGTAACCACAAAAATATTTCTACATAATACTTTTCAGCAACTCTGCATTTCTTCCTTTTCATTTTCTACCTTACTTAGTTTTTACTAATTTTCACTTATCTATAATGTATCTTGTATTCACAAAATGGGGGAAACACTGGTCTTATTTCTATGTTCTCAGTTTCTGTGTGCAGTTTTTGACAACCATCTGCTTAGATTTGATTTCACATCGTTCTCCCCTTCATCCCTGTCATAATAAAATATCGACAGAAACAATTTCTTCTGGGAAAATAGAAAGTTAATAGATATTTGAAAGCTCTACTTGTTTTTTCATTAAAGTTCTGATGTAGTCTCACAACCTGTGTCGTATTTATTTATATGATCATCTGAAGTTGTAAAAAATTAAAAGGTAAAGCTCCAACCCAAACACTAGATTTCACAATGGGATTCATACTATATCTAATATTCACCAATTACTGTAGAGCTTTTGCAAATAGCAAATATGAAAAATCAGATTAAAATCTTTATGTGCAATAAATGTTGTATAAGAGAAGGTTCTTTAGTCACAATTAAAGGGGACAAATGACAGCATTGCCCACACCCAGGATTATGTAAATGAGAAAAAATTCATAAGGCAGCCAGGCCTTACATAACTCCAGTATTTCTAGAACAGTGTTATTTTTCCCTGTTAGGGCTGCAGGCAGATGAGCAGACCAGTGTCTATCCCTGGCCTGAGGTTTAATGAATGGCAAGACATGGAAAACTGCAGGACATGACGAGAAACATCACTGCACAGGCAGGGTGACACAGTGAGAAGAAAACATCTGTAGGGACAGCACCATGAGGAGTGAAAGGTTTTGCAAGTAGTTTGGGGGGAGGTAGGGCACTCAGAGGGGAGCACTGGGGTTTTCTGTGGAGTTGTGTTTTGCAGTGCCAATAGCACTGATGTACCTGTGGCAGCAATACCAAATAATGCCGAGATTATCTACGTAACTAACAGAAACACCATACTTAGATATGGGTGTAACAAGCTAGGACCAGTGGGGAAAAGAGATACCATGGTATATAAATGTCATGGTGGGTGCAGCATGTGGTCCCTGACTGCCACAGCCAAAGCCAGGCAAGATCCCAACCCATTGTCCCCCACAGCTGCCCAATGGCAAGGACAACCGGGGTTGGGGCACCTTCCCTGGCCCTGAGGTACCCTGCCAGCGCCTGACCCAGGCTGGACAGAATCGGCAACTATCCACTGCCCATAACCTTCTCCCTCAGCATTCAAGGAAGAACAGCCCCAAGAAGAAACACATAGCTGGAGACACCTTGTTTTGTAAAAGTCTTTCCTTGTGCAGCCAGTTCAAAATTCTCACAGATCCAATTTGTCTCTCTCAGTTTTGCTGGGTTCTATTGGCATCTGCATGTCATGATCCAACTTTTGATGTCCTAATGATTTTGGCTGGAAAGATCCTCAACATCTTTGTAGCAGGCATACCAACCCTTATTCAAGGATTGCATACCTTCCCATAGCTATAACACAACTCTGGCAACACACGTACCACTGACTGCTATCTTGGCTGTGACCTCAGATCCTTCTCTGAGTGGTATATTTCCAGGATACTGTCTCATACCTTGCAAGGATGCCCTACATTCTTTGTCCTCAACCTTACAATCTTACATTTGGTCATTTTAAAAAAAATTAGCATTTTTTTCAAAATAAACACCTTAGAAAGCAAATTAGAGCAGTCTATATACATGAGCTATCTTATAATTATTTACCTTTCAATCAATAGTAATGCCATTTGTACATTTTCTCAGTAATAAGTCCATATATTTTCTTCCAGGTTTTTTGCTGATGTATCTAATAACACTGGAACAAGTCAGGAAGTATTCTCATTAGAAATATCCACAGCGGATGATGATATAATATTAGATAAAGTACTTATTGCCGCCTACTACTTTAGAAGTGTGACTGAGCATATTAGTCTTTTAAGGTTGTTTCTATTAACCCTGTCTCCAACTTCTAAGAGGTGCTGAATTAAAGAGAAAAAAACTCAGATATAAGAATCTCTTTAATAATTAGAATATTTTAAATGGCTAACAGAAAACCTAAGAGATTTTGAAAATTATTTTTACACTTGGAAGCTGATGTTAATCAGAGGAACTTAGTGAAAAAAATTGATTAAATTCATTAGCAAGAATCAGATGGGGATGATGCTAACAGAGTTAACTTGTAAGAAACATGGCTTCATACTGGTTTCAGAAAATCAGACATGGAATTAGATTGGCTTCTCTTGTAGCCCTTGATCCTGAGAAAGAGAAGAAGAGGCGACAGAGAAATAAAGGAAGTATAAAGAAAGACAGACAAATAGGCTATGGCTGTTTTATGAGATTTGATAAGAAAGCTGGATCAACTCTCAAACTGCCCTGTGTCCTGTCCTTGTTTAAGAAGGTACCACTGAATACTAAGCCTGAAGTATTGAGATGGTCTAATTTGGAACTAATGGTTGTTGGTGGTATATAATAAATATAATTCAGTTTTATTGGACATTCTAGAGTAGAAATGTAACCAAATATGGGTGCTAATAATTGACTAATTAAAATCCTAATTTCTGGAGTTTTCTGTAGTGCTGTTGAAAATTATTTATAATTAGATGACAGTTACTTCAAAAACTTTTCAGTTATGCTGAACCAATAAGTTCACAATATAAATAGATGTTAAGGCCAAAGATTATTATTTGATCACATCCTCAAATCTTAATATACAGGAAAAATGTTCTACTATTATTCTAGGGAAATATAATATTGGTATACTATTTATAGAAATGACAAAGCTTGAAGATTTTCCCATGCAACATAAATAATGCATATTTAGGAAAGTGTTTAGCAATTCTTGAGGTCTCTTCCAAAGATTAGCTCACAAGCTCTGAAACAGGAATGTTCAAGAGCATAGATACAAGTATATAATAAAATGTTTAATCACTGCTTTGAGTGCAAACCTGAAGGCAACGTTTATTGGGGAAATTCTCTTGCTTTTCCATTAAATTTCCCTCTTCTGAGCAGATGGGGGAAGGGAGGAGGAATGATTATTACTGATTTAATTAAGTTTCTAAGATTACTGGTTCAGTCCATCGGGAAATGACAACTCCGAGACTGTGAATTAGATGTAATCATCTCACCTCATTACTATTTTTGTCATGAAAATTAATTTATTTTGTATATTTTCTGTTCTCATTACTATACTTGTCATAAGAGGAAACTATCAAATTTCTAATAATACCTGATGTACTTTGGTAATTATGGTACGATGCTCCACAACTTTGACATTTTCCACCCTGTGCTTGATTTGCTGGCTATCCCACACCTCCTTGTCAAGTTAATAAAGGATGTAATATGGAATCAGCAAAGTAATTTTCTACAAAATGCAATTGCCCCCTTTTATCCCTTTCCAGTTTTCAACTATAGTCTGGGGGAGAACAAACAGAAAATTAAGCTGAACTGCACTGATATGAGTGCACTTTAAGGAATCAGAATTTCTGTTGCACACTAAGGTAAATTGTATAATAAATGGGAAATACCATCTCTGAATATCAAGCTTACATTCATATCAAAAGATCACGGTCTTTTCTGGAAGTAGGCAGGTTCTGCTAATGAAAGCTAACCACAATTGCATGGGTTAAAATCAAACAAATATTTTGTGTGTTTACACATAGAAACATTATTTCAGTTGATTAGAGAGAACATCCTGGACAGCAAAATTTCCATTAAAAGCAAAACAGAAAATCAGAAGTTTCAAAATCGAGTTATATGCTGCTTTTATATTATGCTCCAGTCTCCTGTTCCTGGGAAAAGTAACTAGAAAAGGGAAACATCAATTTTTAAAAACACACCCCGAATGTCTTGGAGTACAGCCCAAACCAAAGAACTAGAGCAACTTAGGTACACTTAGAAGAAAAACCTTGTGTCCATGGGCAAGAGAAACCTACCTCCCTTACCCCAGCCCAGCATGTTTGCTGTACCTCTGTATTGCTGGTAATGATCAGAGTTACATGGCAGGAGCACAGGAACCAGTGACAGACACCTCACGTTACTTTCTCCAAAACCATCAGGACAACCATGGTATGTATCTCTTCCTTCTTTCTAAAGGCTTTTTTTCTGTACGTCACATTATTCACCCTCTTCTTTGTGGACCTGTGGCACTGAAAAGGAAAAAAGACAGACTTGTTTAGCTGTCAGCATTGTTTCAAGAATGTGCTACTTTATACCAGTCATTTTCAGATGAGGCAATCATTAAATCTTCTCTCAGTTTGTGAATGAAGGAAAGAATAACTAACACAGAACTGAGAAAGGACCAAAACGATGCTAGATAGAAGAAAATTTTCAAAAAGATATCCACATTTTCCTTCAACAATCGCTGAAGTGATGCAAAGATATATTTTGAACGGTAGAGTTTTCCAGAAATATCTTTCATCATCCATACCTTTTTAGAAATGTTTTTCTCCTTGATGAAGGCATAGCTACACTGATAAATGCATTTGTATTTCTATGCTCTATTTTTGCAATTCATAGGTAAATATGTGAGTCAAAATTACTTCCAGCCCCTGATGTTGCCCATGTGACTGCTCTTCTCTTTCCAGGACTCTGGGTTAAGTAGGAACATGAAGTTTATGCTGCAAACCTTCCACTGGCATCCAGTCATATTCTTATACCAGCTGAAAGCCCTGGTTCAAGTTTTCAAAGCAGTTAAGGGATCAAGATACAGCTACATCAGAGAATGCATTTTGATCTATAAATCACAGAAACAGTGATATTTTTTCAGGGAACACAGAGAGTGAAGATCACAAAAGCCAGAACAAAGCACACAAGAGCCAGGGAGAATGCATTTTCTCTCTAAAGAGATGCAGCTCTGAAGGGATCCTTTCTTTCAGAGGACACCAGATAGAGCAGGCCTGATTGCCTTTCAGAAGTATCATATGGCCCCATTTTAAGTGACAGAATATATTTTTGATCTTTAGCTCAATAATCTTCCCAGAAGACCTCACCAACTGCACTCACAAACTAGAAATTAAAATCCCTATTCCTTATAAAGTTTTGGAATCAAAAAGGCAAAAACATCAAAGCCTTCATAAATTTTATGAGTTATTATAATGTTCTGAGGGTATATGGAGCCAGGTGTTACTTCTCGCCATCATCTTCTTGATCAACACCAACGAGAAGTTTCTTCCTAGAGCCTCATAATATATGATCAGTATTGGAGATCAAAAATCTTATTCTGTAAAAATAACACCAGTGAGCAGAAGAATTGGATGATACTCATTAACTGTAGAAAAACCTAGATCATGAGATGCTATTTCTAAAATCTATAATGATACTTTTGTTTAGGTACCAAGTAGAATTTGACATCACGCTGCAAGCAGCTTTCAAAGTGGCCCATATAAAGTTGCCTAAACATTACTGCAGATCTTGCCATAGCACTGGCATTTTAAATGGCATGACAGTTTGGCTCTCATATTTAATCCTTAAAGAAGAAAAAATATATTTCCCACATTCCAAAATTAATGAAGATGATCTATCAGTCTAGAACTTTCTTGCACATATTCCCTAATTGTAAAATTTACATCTTTGAACAAATGCCTGTAATGAAAGAGCAAGTTCTTCTGGATAAGGTTTACAGAAACAGACAGATAAAAATTATGAATATGATTACTTGCAACCACTGATGCGTTCTCTATGGAAAGGACTCCAAGTGGCTAAAAAATCTGATAGTAGAAAGAAAAACTATGGCAAATTATTTTTAGTAGATATATTAATGATTTAGAGCTTTTAAATCAAATTAAACAAGTCGGGGGGGGGGAGGGGGAAATACTTCCACTGAAATTTAAAACAATATTGCCACTGACCTTAATAAAATCTGTGGGTGTCTAACATGATTCTGCAGTGTTGCGCATATTATTTTGTCTAGACAAAAGGCAAGATCATATCTGTAAGTCACATAACAGTTTTGTATCTGTTAGGGAACAATAGTAGCAAGCAAAAAGATTAGAGTTAGATTGCAGCAAAGATTTTGTTTCTTCTGAGGGCACATGAACTATGCAAGAAAGATACACATCTATCACACTTTGTAGAAAAGGCTTCCTGTGACTCTGCTAACAGAAATAATTCTTATGAGTTATATTTTTGCTGGCTTTAATGAACAACAGAGTTTCATTTTAAGTAGCTGGGAAATTCGCAATTGACAGGGCAGATTGTGCTGCTATTTTAAACATTCTAAACAATCAGAAATTCATTAGCAACGTCCTTTGACACCCAAAAGCTCTGAGGCAGGTATTAAATACTCCTGTTTTCAAGCATTCAAAACAAATTCACAATGTGTTCCATATTTACTAATATACTAAAGTTTGATGGCCATTGGAAAGCAGATGTTAGGGCTTTCCTGGTAATGTAAACACCTGTGTTAGCTATAAATAAGTATAGCTCTTCTAATAAAGAAATCATTATGAAGGAATGAATAAAAAAACTTCAAAGAACTGAACAAAAATTAACCTGTTCTAAGTAACATATTTTTACAGACATGATCCGAATGCTAATGCTTTCCAGCAGAACTAAGGAAGCCTCAGGCTATATTTCCAGACAGTACATACCAGAAGAAAAATAACAGTTACATAAATACGTGTAGATTATTAGTGGTTGCCAAATAGATTCATTTGATATTTTTATGATCCGACTGTTTTCCATTTAGCCAGCAGACACTGATATTTTTGTTCTGCAGAGAAAACCATAACAGACCAAATAAAATATTTTATAGAGTAAAGCTGTTCTGCCCTTAAGGTACAGAGATTTTCCATATTGTTTCCATTTGAAAGTTTATTCAAATTATGAACCCCCTGCTGACACCGATACCTCTAGTCTCTCTCTCCCTTCCCAACTCTTAAGTCAAATAGTTGGGTCAGCACTTGTACTTTTACTTTGATTATGTGAAGTCCTTGTGGAAATATAGAGCATATTCTAAACCACCTTTATTTTACGGTGTGCTGTGAGCTTACATATTTGAATGCTTAGTTTACAGACATGCTCAGGGAAGTGTTGATGTAAAGAAACCAGCTATTCATACATAACCCAGATCAAAGCGGTACTTCTCAGTAACATGTGCTTTGTAGCATCAGTTAAATAATTGAGAAAACATCTTCCCCAAAACATCTGTAAGTAATTTAAATTAAATTTTTAAAGTCATGGCTGACTTTTGCATTACTTTGCCTTCCTGCCTCTTCTGTAGCCTGATTTTTGTTACCAAATGACCCCATGCCCTACCCACCGTGCCGACTCCCTGAACGACACTGCTGATGCACTCGGAGGGCTGCAAGCAGAGACCAGCAAGCACAGCGTCAGACCTGGGCACACACAGAGAAGCCCTAGATGTGCTTTTAACTTCCCAGAAGCTACATGCAGCACCAAATTCAGGCCCCTGTGCCCTTCCCCTCAGCTGTGCTCCTTAATTAACATGGGCTTGCCATGCCCTTGGCTGTGCTCACAGAATATCAATCAGCTGTTAGCAAATGCAAATCCCCTTGCACCTGCCTGCAATACACTGCATGAAGCCTATCCCATTGCTGACACATCCGTAACAGAAAATAAATGTGGAGGCTCGAGTTAGGTGCCTTTACGCTGATGCGATTCACCACTTAAAAGGCCTTTTTGGACTTGGGGGTCAACGCAGTTGCAAAGAGGCATCAGCCTCCTCTTTGCAGGAAGGAGAGCAAGGCTGGTGGAGCTGAGGACAAGCAGCCTCAGTGCAGACCAAGCCACAAGGCTGCAGAAACAGACACCTCATTTCTATTTACAATGTCTGGTCACTAAAATGTTATGCTGTACAGCTCCTCATCCAGCATGTAAGAAACAAACACTTCTGTGGGCAGCCCTGAACCAGAGAAGAGAACAGATCCAGCTATCAAATAACACATTATTTTTTCTTAATGAGGGGAATATTTTAGCTGGATCCCAGTTCAGTTCACTTCATAGGATTGCTGTGGATGAGAACAAAGAGCGGGTATGAAATATTTTAACCTAATATTACTGGCAAACATTTTTTAATATTGAAAGATACCCTGAGTTATGGCTTTGATTAAGATAATATAAATATATTGTTTAAAGATGTATTCAGCACTTTAGGATTGCTCAGCATCCCAGATTAAAAGATTACCAGCAAACCCAAAGATTTTAGTAAAGTCACTGTTCAGCAAGCCAACAGTAATCCCAGTAATGATACCTTAGGAAAGGGATCGACTTTCTGTGAATCACAAGTCATTACAGGACACAACACAGTCTACTAAGCACAAGCAAGGGCTAGGTAGGAATTCACAGCAAATGAAGTAGAATTTATGGACAAATTCTGAAATGTCAAGACATTTTTTCACAAGCTCTTTGATGGGCTGATAAAATGGTTGAAATTTGCTGTGGTTTTAAATGTTCTAATAACTACAGTGTGTCAGGTGGATGTTCACATTTGCCTTGAAGTAGACTTTGACTATATGACTTTCCTCAAAATAAGGAATAGTAAAATAAAACCAAAGAGATACAGTTGACCTACCAGTGAAGGAAGCAGTGTACACCTGAAGGTAATATTGATTGAAGTAATCCAGTTTCCAGATACTCTATTTCACTGTCCTTTTAAAAACAAAATAAATCAAAACTATCTTGAATATATATATAATTAACCCATACTTTTAACTCTATACATCTCAGATTTTGATTGAGAGTGAAAAGTAGAAATGCAGGATACCACAAAAAGTCTGAAACTGTCTTGTAACTTCCATTCATCATGAACTCCCACTGACTTCAGTGAAATTATTATTACTATTGATTACTAGAAATTACTATTGCCATCTTCTGGTGCAATTGAAAATTGGAAGTTGTTCTCATTAAAACATGTGTTGAGATTGCTGATACTATCTACTGCTGGGAATGGTATTGTTCCTTTTGGAACTGAACATGAAGCATAAAATAGGTGTGCTTTTCCTATAAATAAATACCTGTGTTTCTCCCTGAAGCTTTTTTGTAAACTTGGTATGTATAGAACTCAAGATGGTCCTTGGAAGACAGAAAGAGGGAAACAGTAATGACAGATCAAGCTCACTAAACTCCCGCGCTTCTAATAAAATTCTTTTGGGATAATGTAATGGGTTGGTGTACTGTGTTTGGCTAAATCTCTAAGAATAATAAAAGATTCTGTATACAGTTTTAGAGAAAAATTACCATTATCGTTGTCTAGCCTTTCAAGGGTTTGAACTCCATACCAAAACAAAGATACACTAGCTTGCACCTTACACAGGTAATAGTAAAATATCTGATGCCAAGAGCAAACATTCATGGATCTGGATTGAATAGTAGGAGATCTTCAGGCACAATCAAAAACGCCTTGAGTAATTTTTACCCACAGTGTGAAACAACAGGCCAGTGCATTTAAGAGGAATCCACTTGTCAAAATGAGTCAGAGGGATAATAAAATCCACCAATTCAGGAGTTAAATCTTTTCATATAAAAGGCTTCTAGAAGCATAATGCATATTGCAGGGTAAGGGATATTGACATATTTTTAAGTATTTTATAAATATTGCAACACTTCATGGCTGAAAAGTAAAATGAACAAGTTTCAGCCTTGAAATAGGTCAATGAATATCTAGACAGTAAGGATCAAGTCACCAGGGAATTTTACCTTATTTGGTGGCTTTATATCACTATGTATACACTTCCACATAAGTACAACTTTCATGCACCAATAAGTTTGTGAAATGTTATGGCCTGCATTATATACCCAAGGTGTTTTCAAATCTGCACATCTGTACACTAATTATACAGAAGGGAATGAAATGCACTTGCTTACCTGCTTAGGTTCAGTAGACTGATTTCAGAGTTTTAGGAGACTTAATTTCAGGACAAAAAGTAAATACAGAACTTGTTCAAGAACATGCTGGGAACTTTTCCACTGACTGCAGTGGCACTGTGTTATATATATTCCTTTGTTAATAGGTGGTGCTACTTAAAATCAATTCTTAAGCTACTGGAAATGATTACACAATGAAAAAGGTTTCTATTGGTTCTAATATTAAATACCTAATTTCCTCAAAGAAGTGTGGTGGAATAAAAGGAGAAATTAAGAGAAAAATTAGAGAGGTTGATTCCTTTCTTTCTTTCCAGATCTAATACCAGATTAGAAGATAATACACAAACAAAAGTCATTATTAGGCTTACCTAACTACAGCACATAACACCTTAATGTTGCAGATGCTCTATTGACCCAGAAAAAAAGATGCAATCTTTCCGAATTATAGTCAGGGATTGATCCAAAACAGTTTCTTCATAGGAGAAAATAATGAGTTATGCAAGAAGGTGTGAGTGAGACCCAGGCAGCCCAGATCCTTCAGCTGTCCTCAGGACATCACCATGAGCCTTCAATGGGAACTTGATTCTCTTTGTCCCACTGGCAAACCTAAAGTAACCAAAGGGGTTGGGTGAGCCAATCTAAAAGTCTTGAGGTCCCCAAGGGAGGATTTCTAGCAATTTCTTTTTCTTCAGTGAGGATATTGTACTACCAAAAGACAGTGAGTCAAGCTAGCACATTAATTTGTGTTCAAAATAAACTGTCTTATATGGTCCTGACTTATCACTCTCCTTCCCTTCCCCTCCTCCCTCCTTGGAGTACCCCTGAGAAGTGCCTCCCTCCTTTATTCTTATGCACCCTGAAATGCTGAGGGGCTGACCTATATGGCTGAAACTCCAGCTTTTCTTTAAACAGGCAAGGAAGCAGTAAATTTCTAAAGAATAAAGCTGAAATAGGTCTATGCAGAATTATTGGCTGTACGGCAAGAGCCTTGCAACCTGAATTCAATTAACTATGAGACAGATCTTTTACCTGCCATAAATTATGCATTATCAGACAGCCACTTAACCAATACTCTTGAGTTTTAACCAAACCCCATTAGAACTGAACAACAGAGCAAATTTTCTCTGGTCTTCCTTTCCTGAACACTTTTTCTCTAAGGCTTCTTCCAAATTTTATCTGCTAGCTGGCTGTGTACACCATTCACTTGCTATTAGGTCTAGTCAAACTAATGGTTAATTCTCATTCTGTCCTGCTTATAACTTATAATTGTAATTTAAAGAAAATATAAAACATGAGTTATATTTTTATAAGGTTATTTTAACCTATTTACATTTATTTTCTGTTTCAGGAATCAATTTCATTGCCTGAAGTGAAAAAAAATAGCAATTTATATGTTGCTGATGTAGCAATATTCATCTTTCTTTCTTAATTCACATACATTTGTCACAGCAGATCCTGTACTGGTCCTCTATACCATGGAGATAGGAGTTATCAAATGTCATACCTCAATTCTCAGACATTCTGCTTTTCCTAGTTTAAACCTCTAATCTGCCTACCTACGTTCCGGATTGCCACCCTTGGTCACACAATAGTTTTGGGAGCATTCATCCACCAGGAAACAGAGGACATCTTGGGTATTTAAGAATTTTTCTAAAAGACATTCAGTTTTTATTATTATTGAAGCAAAATCAATTACTCTAATTTTAAAGTTTTTCTGGATCAGAGTCAACCATTACTATCGCCTATCATCTGCCAAAGAAACATCAAACAAAATTTTAAAACTCTCATGGATGCCAAATATTTTGGCAGCTGTCCACCAGTCTCTGAAAACCCTACTTAATTTTTCATAGCAGTCAGGATTTTCTGAAGTTAATCTATTAAATACACAATTACTTTCAAATAACAGTAAGTCAATGACTTGAACCCTTCAAAGCAGCACAACTGAAGTTGAAGACAGCATTGCTGGAAGGGGTCTCCAAATGTCCCCATCACCGCAAGGGCTCCTGCAGGTGGAGCAAGACTCCACTGAGCTGGATGCTTTACAAATTCAGAACGGAGAGGTGGCTCCTGTCCAGACCGTAAAAAAAAAAAAAAAAAAAAAAAAAAAAAATTATGTTCTGTATTATAGCCACTTATTTTTCTATGAAAGACTGATAAAAATTATCTACCTTCTAATACCATTTCTTCATGATTTTTCAATAGAAATATATGTTTCCCCAGATGACATAGTTTGATTGTCTTCTTGATTGTACTAGTGATACTGCAGGTCATTTTAGAAGAGTATTTTTACTTCCCTGCTTCTCAGATTGCCTATATATAGAAAGGAAAAAATAACATCTATTTTAAGTGCCTTGAGATCTATGGCTGGGAAGTGTTCCTTTCAAGCAGTTGTTATTTAGAAATAACAACAGAAAAAAATTAAAAATAATAAAACAAAAATTTAACACTTCTGAGGAGGATTTTCTGTTACTCTTCACTCCCATGCACAACAAAGAACAGTAGCAATGGGGAGGTTTGTTTGGAGTTTTTTTCCCCACACTTGGTACATCTCTTTACTCACTTTCCACTACAATTTCTACTTAATTTTTAAGAGATTTGTTCTTACTGTATTTTATTTATCATTTATATTTCTTCCATTTTAATGACCTTTCCTTTGCCATTAACATTTTTGTTGATGTAAAAGAGCATAGACTAAGGTTCTGTATAAAATAAGACTAATAAAATCTGTAAGTACGCTAGAGAAAAATGTCTTTGTTACTAACATACAGCACGCTCTAAACAAATATGCCAAAAGCCCACTCCTTTGTCAAGGTTTGGTCTAAAAATTGTTTTCCTTGGTCCCTTACCAGTACTGTTTTTACCAAAAAGCATGGGCAGAAAGACAGCTTTCACAGATATGTCCCTAAGGTCTGTGACGAAGATGCACTTTTTCCTCACTTCCATTAAAAACATCAGCTCTTATGGGCATTCATAAAATCAGTAATTCAAAGGAAGGAGAGGGGTTTACTGAGGCTTTAGCCATTTGGAGGGTCTAGGTAGGACTTACCATTTCATTTTACTTCACTGATCTCTTGCATTTAACAGGCAAAGACAACCAAGGTGAGCAGAGGAAGAAGAGAAAGAAGTTAACCTTGTGCTGTTTCCCTGCTAAGAAAGGCCGTATGTAGTATTTCGACTGCCTCTGAAGAAAGGTCTTCAGGATACTTAGAGCATGAGACTGAAAAGCCAAAGCAGACTGACGGGGATTTAGTAGAAATTTGCTAGCACACGTACATTCCCCTCTCAACATCTTCCCAAATCTCCTCTGGTGGCCACAAATGGTTATCTCCTGGCTTTTCTATTTAGAATAGCTGTTTGAGGACACAGCAAAGGAGGGGGAAAAAAAGGGGAAGTACAATTTGTACACAAACAAAAGCAGAATTCCATGTGGGAAAGGGGGAAAATGAAGGCATTTGCAACCTGAAAGTCAAGACATAATTTATATACATTCTGCTGCATGTTAGTGCACGTTCCTCCTTTCGGTGACTGTGTTGCAGTGGTTTCTATTTACAGGTATCAATCCCTTAAACTGCCTATTTAAATTCTTTGTTTATTAGTGACAAATATGTTTTGTGAAGGCATGACAATATTTTGCTAAATAGGCTTAGTCTAGAGTTTGCAAATTTCACCACTTAGCAATGCAAGTACTATTTTGTACACGACAATAATAAATGAAAAAAAGATCATCTGAAGCAACTTACATTGCAAAATAAGTAATAGACAAGTATTGCATAATTATAGCCTGTGTGGTCTTTTTATAAAAGATTCACCACAGTAAAACTAAATGAAGATTTGTTTGAAAAACATCTGGAAGAATGTTGATTTTTGCTGTGTATTCAATAGTTGTTTCTATCACTATAAAAATAACTTTTTCACAAGCATTTCTGGCTTCATTTTCCTGAAAATCCCGTAATCTTTATCAAAAATAATGTTGCATTCATACAAATCCTTAGCAAAGAATGATAAACATTTTCTGTATTAGAATGCTAAAAAGAAGACACAATATTTATCAAAGAAAACATTACACATGGGAAGTCAGCTACATTTTCAATAATCCCAGTTGCTGTTTTGCACATAGAAGCCTTTTGAGGTTTGTTAGTAAAAGGAGCAGGTGCACAGGGTTTTTCTCTACGAACAAATGTAATATGGATTCATGAAAAGTCTCCTACTAAATTTTGTGAAAGGAGGGTTGCTTTCCTTTGGGTTGGTTTTTTTTTGGTGGTACAGTTATACTTGTATTTGGAATGTTATGCAGCCTGTGGTAGTGGAAAATTGTATTACTATATAAAATAGGTTTATAAACAGAGATGAATCCTCTTCTTAGTAGGCTTTCCACAACAGAAAACACACGTATTTTCATGCAGAAATAAAATAATAAAAGAAAATTTCATGTTGTCACTGTGGATGCTATATTCCATAAAGAAATTTATTTTCATTCAGCATGTTTTATTCAGTAATTTGAAACTTTTAAATATGGTTTCACTTTAGAAATAAATGCTGACACCTAGTAAGTACCTGGCATCATGGGAAGCAGAACTGAATTAACAACAATCAAATGAAATTGCAGTAAGATAAATAAACCATGGGAGAAAAGAAGACAATGAACACGTAATGTTAAGATTCACTATAATAATTAACAAAAACATTGCGAAAAAGAGAGAGAAAAAGAGCTTTTTTCAGTATAAAACAAGCACAGATATTCTAAGACTGACAATATCAAGTGTGTCTTCAGTGGCAATAAGATTTATGTGTGCTTCCTGGCAAATTTCTCATTGTTTTCAGTCCAAATTGTTCTCCTGTGGACCTATATCCACAACCATAAGCTTATTAAGAGTTTGAGGTATTTTTTTACTGAAAAAAATTTATTTCTAATGATATGACATGATTGCCCAGTCACAGAAATTCAGTGCTGGCTGGGGAGGAAAAGAAAAAGACACACTAGAAATCAAGAACAAACTCCAAACTTCTTTTCCTGTAACAGTTTCCTCATCCTCTATCTTTTATTGTTTTTCACAGATTTGGGTTCTCCTTGACTGATTGTCCAAACAGCCAGTAACACTATGAGCTCATTGATGTTCTCCACAGAAAGTTTCCTGCACCTTCTGCCAATACTGCAAGCTCCATTTTACCCTTTCCTCTATCTGAATTCCCACTGGCAATTTCTTTTGGAAGTACAGTAGGTGTACATTTGGGCTGCTATCATGTGCCTTGTATTAATCAAACTTTGGGGTGGAGGTGGAATCTTTGGCTGAGATATATTTTTTTCTTATTGAGCATTCAGAAAAGTTGTCTGGTTTGGGAGTAGGTTTCTGCCTCACCAGGAATCCAAAAGATCAGCTTGGGCAAAAATTTTCTGCTGCAATGTGGTACCACTGCAGACACCATTTCTATGGCAAGCCCAGGTCCTTGGTATGCTAAGGCTGAGTCAGAAAGAGAAGTCTTTCACTTTCCAGTCTTACAAAGGAAGCAGAGTAATAAGGAAAAATGTAAGTGAAATACAAAGGTAGGAGAGCAGGAGTTACTCTCTGTCAAGGGATTAATTCTGCAAAAGTTATTTGCTTGTTGGTAGATGTGAGATTAGATAAAGCTCTGGGTTTTTTTGGTTTGAGGGTCTTTTTATTATTATTCATTTTTGTCCTCAGCTGTCCAAAATGACAGGTGAAACCACACATACACATATTTTTACACAAACTGGTATTTTTTCCCCTGCATTACTCATGTATAACAAACATTTCTGCATTGAGTGAACTAGTTTCTTTCCCTTCTTATGTTTAATATTCTCTGAGCTGCTTTCAAATCTCCATTAACTGTGATTACAATCAGCAAAGGATAAACCCACAGCCATCAGATCCCAGGCTTTGTAGCCTACCATCACCTTCTACTTCTATGGTATTTAAAACCTACCACCCCTAAAGCACAATTGGAAGTCTAGTTTAATTAATCCGTTCAAAAAGAAGCCATTGGTTTGCTCCAACTTGTTTTATACACTACAAAGAATAAACCTGAGGCCATACTCTCCTGGTTACCACAACATGATAGCATGCACTTACACCGGGCCATCTGGCTATCTAATTGTATCTTGTAAGCATGAAATCTAAATGAAATGTTTCTGTTTGTGGATGGCAAACTTTGAACAATGAAAATACCAGATGATCATTCACCAAACTCATATTACATTAAAACTTTATAATAACAAGCAAACTCATGCTGACAAGCTAAGTCTAATAACATTCTGTCATTCATCATAATTAGGAGCTTGCAATGAAGCTGATGTTGTTCTCTCTGTATATATATCCCTTAAAATGTACTTCCTTTTCTTAAAAGATTTAGTTTTCTTTAGAAATCATTAGTCATTGTGTTCAGACAAGGAAAATAGGGAACATAAACAGCAAAACATGTTAACTCTTTCATGCAGTTTGCAAATGTGGTAGAACACACTAAGAGAACATATCAAAGAAAACACATAATAATTAAATGTACGCATTTCCCAGAGAAAAAGTAAGACTTTTAAGTCCTTTTAAGTTAATGTTCTAAAGGGTCAATATCCTCCTCTTAACATAGAACCTGAAAAACCACACATACACCTTTTTTTACACAAACCAGTATTTTATCCTTGCATTATACATATATAGCAATCACTTCTACATTGAGTGAACTAGTTTCTTTCCCTCCTTATGCGTAATATTCTCTGAGCTGTATGCAAATCTCAATTAACTGTGATTAATATCAGCAGAAGATAAATGCACTACCATCAGGTCCCAGGCTTTGTAACCTACCATAATTCGTAGAAATGTTTGCAGACTATAAGAGAGATTCCACCTCACCAAGAGGCATCAGACATTTTTATCTAAATTCTCTCATACCAACCCACCTAGGACATATTACTTGGAACTACCAGTATTAGTTGTCTATGAGTTTAGGGTGTGCTATAAAGGATAACAGAGAAACTGTATCATCATCAGGTCTTAGGATGGCTTTTAGGAAGTACTGTTAGTCATACATGTTTGGATATGTTACTGAAAATATTTTGAAGACATATTTTCAAGCTACCAATCTAACAAAAAAAAGCAAAAGAAGAAAGAAAGAAAAGAAAGTTGAAACAATAGAAAACTGTTATATATATACTCAATCTACAAAAGCTGAAGAATCTGTCTTGTGAGGGAGACACAAATCCCTAGTCTGTTGGGATCCAATCTTTGTAGACTCAGTTTTCATGCTGGATTAACTCCTGATAATGACTTCAAAAAGACCAGGTTTTCACCTCAAGTGTTCAAAGTGAAACTGAAAAGAAAAAAGCCCACACAAGACTCCCCAACCTGTTTTTGATGTGGAATGAACTGCACAGGATGACTGGGACTCACTGAGCAGCCCTGATCCTCTAATCTACATTATTCAAGAAAAGGACTTTGAAATGCATTTTGTCATGCAGAATTATTTTGTGGTGCAGATGATTATGTAACCTGATATAACCTTTTATATAATTTAATGTATAATGATCATATTCTGTACAAGGGAAATATAACCAGAATGCATGGGACAATGTCTTATTTACAGCATCTTACAGATTCACAAAGATATGTCTGATGTGTACTCTATGTATTATTCAAGTGTATGCAGGTTTAGGGATAACTTAGCTACATATGTTATACTGATATATTTTTATCCTTAAATATCTTCTTCTACAGCTTTATGTACTTCAAGCTTTCTGTATTTTCATTTTCTTGTCATGTTTAAAGCAATATATCAAGCTGAGCTTCACATTTAAGTCCAAACATGGAACAGGTGGACCTTGATGTTTTGACTAGGAAACATTAGACTCTGTATCAAAAGCCGACTGAAACCTTTTCAAAATAGGGTGCTTGTTACAGGGAAGCAAATAAGAACAACAAAGAATCACATTTCCTATCTTTCAGCAAAGCAGAGGTGGTAATGATTCTTCTAATGGTAAGATGATAATTGTCACGTAATGTTATAATATCTTTGCTTGGAGTTGCTTTTTATTTTTATTTTTTGAAAGTCTATGTAACCTATAAATTGGGTATTATACAAATTTTGGGTGAGCAGAGTACGAATGCTGCCTAGACCCAACACTAAGACAGGCAATAGAAAGTCTGTATCATGTCAGGAGAACAACATTGAAGATTCCAGCAGAAATCAAATGGATACCTAAGGGTGAAAGGTGATTATAATCTTGAAGATTACATGAAGAAATGCTTCAGAACACAATTCTCCATTTTCTAATGGAATGACAAAGTTGTTTCTACTTTTCAAAGTGTTTTTGACAAGGCTCCGTATTTGAGGTTAATGTCTGTGTCTAAGGGGCAAGCGTTACAGAATGAGAGAAAAATTGGTTCAGAAAATTACAGACCAAATGAGGAAAAACAAATTAGTAGTTTTAAATGGGGCAATAGAACAATAAATAATGATTCATAAAACCAAATATTTTTCCATTTAATTGCTAATATCACCTTTGTCTTCTAGAAATAAAGAAAATTCACAGGAGCAAGATTAATGTACTTAGATCAAGCTCAACAACCAGTAGCTACCAATGGGATATTTACCACCACAACCAAATGTGACGTTTCATAGCTACATCATTTTGCAGCTCTTCATGCTGAACTAAACAACATCTCACAGTTGTTCCTGCTACTGGTTTACTCTGCTCCATTACCCTAGGGTGAAGCTGAAACATCCAGGAGTGTGAACAGGGACAGAACAGCATTCCTCCATGAAGGTTACTTCTGCTCAAACAACATATGATTTGGTACAGAGTCAAACACATAGAGCTCCAAGCCCAGCTGTGGTCCCCACTCTGCCTCTGCTGTGGATATACACGTACATCTTTACCAAAATGATGGAGTGGATAAGAATTACATCCCCGTTCAGAACAGATGCTGTTCTGAGCTGACATTCATCTTGATAACATTTCTGAAATCTCTCCCACACCCTTGCACCCAAGTTGTTTGGCATCTGCACTCAGCTTAAACGCTGGTACCTACAGGCAGACCAATGTGCCTCCCATCCTCCACGACTCTGGTCAACGGCCTGTAGATATGCTGTTAAAACCTGCCTTTTAAATGGCTTCTGTTCAAGTGTGAGAGAGGAATAGTTTGGGAGCTGGGGAGCACCTGTAAGAAAGGAAAAAGCAGAACATGAGAAATTGGGGTTGGTATCACCATATTCCTGAAGAACTGAACTAAAATATTTGTAAAATTATCGCTATGACAAATCAGTTTTCACATATTTATCACCAACTTTCTTTTCAAGACAGTATAAAGATTACCAGGCATATGCCCTGCAAATGAAGCAATTTTCCTGTGTTAGGATGTACAGGAACAAACCCTTTATCCACAGGCCCTGACAGAACTAAGTAGACAGGCTCATTGCTCCCTTGTGAGGCAGGTTATCCCCCAGTACATTAACTGGAGCAACACTTGGTTTCTCACTTATTGGGTCTGAGCCCATCCACTGATACACAGAAGGAAATGCAGGGACTCCCGGTGCAACCCGAGACTTCAATATTTGCATGGGGACCGGTGGCCACCCCCAGACTCTTCCCAGGCACAGCAAGAAGGTGGCACCAAGAGAGGTAACGATCCTCATCTGGAAGCTGGTCAGGATGGGCATGGTCATGCCATGCTGCTTGGCGTGAGAGGCTGCTGGTGGGTTAATGCAAGGAGTGCTAACAGAGATAAACAGTGTCCTCCACCTGAAAGCAAAACTCAATGCTTCCCTGTCTCTCTCACTGCAGGAACAAGAAAACATATAAAACTGTGCATAAAGGCAGAAGTCAATG
The DNA here is from genome assembly GCF_000690775.1 of Eurypyga helias. NCBI lineage: Eukaryota > Metazoa > Chordata > Aves > Eurypygiformes > Eurypygidae > Eurypyga > Eurypyga helias. The sequence goes on from NW_010233898.1 coordinate 62,306, forward strand.
TGTTTTCAACCAATGCACGCCTGCAAGAGCCAGCTGCTGCAAGGGTTTGCAGGGATTCAGATGACCAAGGAGCACAGGAGACGATGAGATACATCCACGTGGACAGGCTTACCAGTTTTGGAGGGGGGTAAACTTGGGTGTAACTTCTGCCCAGGGATGTCGCTGAACTCATCTTTGCCTGCACATGGCAGGTGAGAGGGAAGAGATCAGGAAAAAGAAAAAGAAAAAAAAAAAAAAAGAAAAAAAATCACACAGAAGGACTGTACAGAAGGAAAAAGATCCCTTTTTTACATGCCTTTTTTTTTTTTTTCTTAACTGTTTGAGCCTATCCACTGGTAAACATGAAAATTAGGTTATGTAGGTTTTTCTTCTGACCTTATATGGGAGCTCATTATGTATTTCATTACAAAAGTATGATTCTATACTACAAAATTCTCTGTTGTCAGGCAGAGATTAAACTGCAACCCAGAAGCACAGATATACTAAAGTTTGAATGTTCTCATATAGTATGTTTGATTAAAATAATTTTAAGTAACCACTTATCCAAGAAAATCTATCAATTCAACTAGCATTCAAAGCTTGTTGACAAAAATGTACCAATAGGAAATTAAAGCCTAAATTATAACCTAAAAAAATTTTTAACAGTGGTCCCAAATTCACTGTAGCATTGTTTAGTCAACACTACATGTGGATATAGGAGCACTCTAGAGTGACAGTGTTATATTTCCAGCACATAAGAACTTGAGTCCCAAATTCTTGCTGTGTCGCCTCACTGTGATGCCTCGATGTACAGTTTGCATGAGAAGGAGCTCATTATGTCCCACATGATCCCAAATGCCCAGCAGAGATAACAGTCTAAATCATTTGTTCTCTTTAAAATAATTTATTCATAGGTAGGAATATGAAAATGTGCCCTTTATGAAATTTATCTGTATCTGTAGCAAACAACTTAAATTAATTCTTCATCTCCAGGACTGAGAAAGTTTGACTAAGGCATTAGGGATTTTTGTATTAACCTCCATTAATTTAGTAGCCCTACCACTTTGATAACAAATAAAAATGGATGGCTAAGAAGTTTCGTCTTATTAAAAGGTGTGAGTGAGTGCAATCAAACATGCCCTACATACCTCAAGATATATTACATATTCTAATATAACTCCAGGGTTAATAAGGAAGTATGTGAAGTTTATTGGTCTGTTGACTAGTGATCACATATAGTACATCATTTCTGTAGTAGAAGGAACACACAATGACGGTTCTTAATTTCCCTTGCAGTTCTGATTTTATTTCTGGCATTTCTTAAGGATCCTGAGATATCCCAATGCAATTTAATTTTAATTACATCAGTAAATAGGATGATGAAAGTCTTTTTTTTTTTCATAGTATTCAATGAATGGCCTAAAGACCTATAAATATTACCTACTATTATATGAAAAAATACTGAAATCTCTACAACCGCTGCAACTCTCCTGTATTTCTGCTCATTTTCAATTCCGACAAATCTAATTTTTCCCTTAATCTAATTATTTTAATGTGAGTGTCTCAACTGCTTTGAATCACTTCTTACCTACTTTAATTTAAAACAAAAATTCTTGTCCAAACTTTCAGCAGTTTTAAGTTTACATGTGTTCAGGACCAATCCATATATAGCATATGAGAAATAAAATAAAATAGTATAGAATCTGACCATATAGGCTTTTAAAAGTGAGAAATAATGCATGAAAGAACTGAGGAGAAAATGCCAGGCCACACTATTTAACATAACACAATGAACCGGGGGGGGGAACCAACATGAAAATACATCAAATAGTGTAAAGAGAATGAATCCAGTGGGTTACTAATATGAAGCATGCATGTAGTGTTATACCATTTAAAAGCTAAGTCAAGATAAGCCTGCTTTATGTGTCATTTAGAATGAATAGACTATATTAATATACAGACCATATTTTAAAATTACCTCCAAAATAAAACTAATAATGCTTTTTCTCTCTGCACACACCAAACTCCTTTATCTGCACAGTAAAACCAGAGTACTGAGTCAGTTAAAAAACCAAAGCTTCTTAGCTTAGATAAAAATTCAATGAAGAAAAATCATCTCTCATGTTGAAATACTGAAAATTAATTATTTTAGATGCTTTTGCTCCATGCTAGAATGCTAATTATAGAAGCATGATTTAATTTTGTGGAGAGATTTGTTAAATTTCCAAATCTAATGCGAGTTCATCAAACATGAAGACTCCCAAATGTTAGGTGCTAAATCTAAAGCTCTTCTTCTGATGCAGTTTTCTGTAGACAACCAATTTACAATAGCTTCTTACCTCATGCAGATATATATATGTTTGTGCAAATATTTTAATAGGCCATGGGGAGAGGGTATTTCTGTGATGAAATATGCAACAATTATATCAATCATGAAACAGAATTTAGCTGAATTTCAATGCAATAATCAGGTAATCTGCATTTTCTGACAACTTGCTGTCATTCTCTGTGTGAGCTACCCCAGGGTGCCTGGTCCCATTGCATATTCAGAGAAGACAGACAGACCAGGGTTTGTGGTGTTCAGTGGTGGGTAATGCCGGTTGTGGATGTTTGCTTTTGTTTGCAAGTCCAAAGTTCTGGGCCAAAGCTAGCAACCCCATTAATTTTTAAGAAGCAAGAAGATTGTGATATAAATTGTTGCAATGACCCACTCACTGAAATTATCCATGTTTACACTGCAGCATGGACCGGTTAAAAGGGTTTACTGACATACTCATCCTGACCAAGGCAAAAGAAACCAAGAAACTCCGTTGCTTTTACAATCACAGAGTCACTAAGGTTGGAAAAGACCTATAAGATCATCTAGTCCAACCATCAACCCAACACTACCACACTCACTTGACCAGGTCCTCAAACACCATGTCTACGTGTTCCTTGAACACCTCCAGGGATGGTGACTCCACCACTTCCCTGAGCAGCCTGTTCCAATGCCTGACCACTCTCTCAGTGAAGAAGCTTTTCCTAATATCTAATGTAGACTTCCCCTGACGCAACTTGAGACCATTTCCTCTTGTCTTATCACCTGGGAGAACAGGCCAGCACCCATCTCCCTACAATCCTCCTCTCAGCTGTAGACAGTGATCAGGTCTCCCCTGAGGCTCCTCTTCTCTTGGTTAAACAACCCCAGCTCCCTAAGCCACTCCTCATAAGACTAGTTCTCCAAATCCTTCACCACCATTGTCGCCCTTCCCTGGACATGCTCCAGCATCTGTATGTCCTTCTTGTAGGACAATAGCATACAATTTACTCTGCTTTTACAGAGAATCTAAACATATTACCCCTTATTTTCCAAATTGAATATACAGTTCTCGAAAGAAAAATTGCATATGTTAAAGTAATTGAGGGTTTTTTCCTCTGGTCTTGTTTTGTGATTTGGGGGTTTTTTCCCCCCTTGCAGCCTTTCTCTGTCCTCTTCTTTTGAACATTGGAAAAAGGATGAAAAGAAAATATCTCAAACCAAATGAGAATATTTTCCTTCCATCTCTCTCTTAAAAAATTATAAGAAAGGTGTCTCAATTTAAGAAACTGTAATCAAAACTGTAATAAAACACAGAGATTGTTTAAATACAATTTCCATAAGCAAGTTACTTCCCAAAACATGTAAAATAAAAGGCAATCTATGAAATAATATAGAATAATGTAGAACTAGTTCTACGAGATTATTTCTGATTTACAGAGAAGCATTAAGATACTACAGTGATCAGAGAACTGAGACTAATACGCCAGCAGAAAATACTACAGCTAATGGTAGGTATGTCACCTATCACAGCTAGAATTCATGGCCCACTAGAAAAGTGAAAACAGCCTAATTACATATTTATATTCACATTGATACATTATTCCACCAGAAAGCTTCAAGAGAAGTGCTAGACTTTGATTCTGAGCAACTCGTTGGACCCTACATGTTTTCATTACCTCCTGGCCATTTGTATTGGGTCTGGCTGAGATGGAGTTGATTTCCCCCACAGGCCCCCTTATAGTGCTGTACTTTGTATTGGTAGCTAGAAAAGTGTTGGTAACGCACCAGCGTTTTGGCTACTGCTGAGCAGTGCTCACACAGCATCAAGGCTGTCTCCTCAACATTTCCCCACCTTGGGGGTGGGCAAGAACCTGGGAGAGGATATAGCCAGGACAGGTGACCCAAACTCACCAAAAGGATATTCCACACCATATGACATCAGCTCAGTGATAAAAGCTAGGAGAAAGGAGGAGGAAGTGAGGACATTTGTTATTATATTTGTCTTCCAGAGCAACTGCTATGCGTACTGGATCCCTGCTTCCTGAGAAGTGGCTGGACATCACTTGCTGGTGGGAAGTAGAGAATAAGTCTTAGCGTCCTTCTGCTTCTGTGTCTGCAGCCTTTGTTTTTCCATTATTAAATTGCCTTTATCTGGACCCACAATGGGGTTTTTTTTCTACCTTATGTTGTTTCCCGCACCATTCTGCTGAGGAGAGATGAGGAGTGATAGACCAGCTTGGCAGGTACCTGGCATCCAGCCAAGGTCAACCCACCACACCATCAAAGGACTGCTCTTGTAAACTGGGACTGGGACAATGTTTATATTTTCTTTATTTTATGATGATGGGACAGTCTGAAAACTTATTTGAAACCATTATATTTTTGACCCTCAATTTAATCTCATTGCTACACCAAAATATTTTTAATTATACACTTTCATCCTTTCAAGAAATACAATTTTTAAGAAGCTCATTACGTTTTTTTTTGTTGTTGTTGTTCTATGGTAAAGAACTCAAGTACGTTGATTACTGAATCAGTTACACCTCAAATATATAAAACCTTTTGTTTCTGATTTTTCTTGATACTACAAGGAACAGCTTGAAACTAAAATTGCAAGAAAAAATTGTGTTTTACTTTTGGTTTTGATGGAACAAGTGACAGACCTGATCCATTGCATTCGACAATTTATATCCCTGTAGCCTGAGCTGAAAATCTGGTTAGGATTGAACAGATTTGTCTGGATTCCCCAGACTCGTCTTTGGTGATACTGGTCTGTGACAAGAAGTTGCGTTTCTCTTTCAGAACAAAGAGTGACCCTGGCTGATGCCTCTCCCTTCCCCGCTGCTGGGAGAAAAGCTCTTGATTTTATAGCATAAAGCTATCTCCATCAGTGAATGGGGCAAAAACATGCCAAGAAGCAAAAGGGTGTCTCTCCTCAAGACATTTGTCACCCACTCAAGGCACCAGCAGTCCAGGGCAGCAGAGGGTCAGGTCAAATGGGTCTGTCTGAGTTAGCAGGGTGTCGTGGATTAACTCTGGCCAGCAAAATACCACGAAGCCACTCTCACAAATATAACAACAGTATTTCTGCACCAAGCCTCAACACCCTTGTAAGCATCACAAACCATCATTTTGGACCTCTGCTCTGCTGCTGTTACAATCAAACCACAGTGCTGTATGTCACCATGGCATTACTATTGGTGTCAGTAAATCTTCCCAGTTAGGCTCTTACAGAAAAGGGGGAATCAGTGAGGGGCACGAGGTCGCACCATGTCCCAAGAGCTTTGCCAGCTACTGAAACTCTCAACTCCTCCACTGAAATCTTGCTTGTCAAGTATGTGTGTGCATGGACTTCACATATACACACATTTAATTTCCAGTTTAAGAATCTGGATGATGGCATTTTATATTTTTAATTTTGCTCCCTTAAAATGAAATAGCAAGGTGCAGTGCTGAAATATAAAGAAAGAAATAAATAATAGGACAGTCCTGGGGGAACTAGGTCACCCTGGTTGACATCTGACCTAAGGAAATATGAAAGGGTTTGTATTCTTAAAGTATTTGGAGCATATTTAGTTGCCAGATCCAGAAGAAACAGAGGCTATGTCGAATCAAGTGATCAGTGTTCCCTAGAGAGGAGCAAATATAGATAGATAGGTAAATTCAGATGTAAAAAAGAAGTAAATCAGCTTCTAAAATGATGTTTTGGACTATTTCAGAAAATAGGTGCAGTTGCATTTAGTAATTTTTCCACTTAGTTTTTGTCATAGTATTTGCGGATAAATGTGCCTGCCTAAGTATGGCACTGCTTATAATAAGTGTTAGAAATACATATCTCTGAAGTGTGATATTTGAACTTCAGCAGTAGTATGAATTCAACTATTGCATATTTCTAGATTAGTAAAACTAACACATTTTTAAAGACCATCTTAAAGACCTCTGAATATTAAATTGAAGATAGCTAAGCACTCAGACCTCTTGGGCAACTTTGACACCTGCGCCTTCTTATCTACCACTGTTCCTTAGTGTCAGTGCAAGTAGGAAAAAAAAGGGAAAAATGTTGGGGAAAAAAAGGAAAATTAAAAAGCAACATACTGTGGTAATAAACATTGCAACACATCATTTTGAGAGAACAGTGAAATGCAAAGTAGCAAAATGTTATTACTCAGTTTAGGACTTTATTTTGTCATTTTAATGACTGCTATTCTTGTTTAAACATCTATGGAATCTTAAATAACTCTGAACTACTAGAACCTCAACTCTAAATCCCATTTCAGGAGATTTCCAGCACTGTAGTGCTCCCTAGAGTTACACTGATTAACTAGTTCAGTGCTGGCCTGAAGCTTGACCAAAGCCCAAGGAAGTCCCAAGGTAAACCTGAAACCAGTCAGCCTTGCTGGATGCTCAGACATCCAACAGAAAGAGGAGTATCCAAGGAGGGGTTCTACACAGCTCAGATTTGGAGCAGGTAGCTCAATTGTTTGTCTAATATTTGCACATTCCTAGTATGTGCCTGCTGTGAAAACATTGGTAAACTTCCTACACAGCCTATTCTCTATTTACATCTTTCTGCCTCTTTGATGTCTATCACCTTCTGTTTAGAAACAAAGATATTAACATTTTGCTGTCTTTTCTGAAGTTATTTCAGTTTCCAGCCTATTTCCAGAGATAAACTCTATCAAGTGATTCTATTGCTATGCACAAGGGATATTCATGACTGATGATGGCAGTTAGTATTAAACTACCTGAATTTATGGTAGCAGACCTCTCTTTTTACCCATTTTGTACACATTAATACAAAACTCTAAAACTTCAGTTTCGGCAGCAAAGCCACAATTTTTCCTTTATTTTAGTATTTACATTATTTTATGTAAAATAATGGGAGAAATGTACTCTTTAAATATAAATTGTTAGATCTATACCTAATATCTTAAATATTTTTAATGCTGATATATTCAAACTCTTAGAAAATTGATATCTCTCTCCTTTCCATTCATACTGTTATAAAATTAAAGAACAAATACAGTCATTAAAATTAATGTTAACAAATAGATGAAGTGCATAACAAATACAGGGCAGCACTGCTACGGCACGATTTTAGGAACACAATTTATTATGAAACATCATAGTTAATAAGGATCTTGTTTAGCAGCAATTATTTTCTTCAAGTTGCAACATAGCCTTTTTTGCTCATCAATGTGATATAAGAGGAAGGAAAGTTTCATGGTTTTCAAAGAGGCCTAAGGATATTCCACTTGGAAAGATAATCCAAATTAGACCTAAACCTCTTAACTATCTTTCAAAGTCTCACCTTTAATGTGGGATATTTCTGGAGACTTAGCATGTTAAATGTCTAACCCCACTTTATGATCTTTTTCCAGTACGAAATGTTACTTCTTCTTTAAAAAGAAAAAAAAGTTGTTCTAACAATGGTTATTTGAAACAACAACAGAACTTATGAGTAACTTTTTGTTGAATCAGCTCTTGTCCCAGGTACACTTTACTGAAAGAAGCAGCCCTGTCTAAACAATCCATAGGGATTGTCACATTTACCTTTAGACAGTAGGTATTTACTCTGACTTTCCACTCCTGAGAGTTTTCTACCCTTTTCTCTACACCAGCCCTCCTAAAATGTTTATTACAAATGCCTTCATTGTCTCTACCTTCCTGAGTAAAACTGAGCTCCCTTGATAATGGACTCTGATAAGACATCTCAGAGATCAGATCCTGAGTGTACACTGCAAAACTCTTCAGATCGTTTCTCAGTCCTCTTTGTTCATCATGTTTCTTAAACCTTCCCTTTCTGCCCTTTAGATGTGATGGGCAAAGACTAGAAGTGTCACATTCATTCTTTAAAGTGTTTATAGTGTTGATTTTGTCTCCAAAGCTTTCTTTTAATAACATTCATTATCTCTCACAGCAGACGCTGAGGGTGAGCAGGCAGCAGACTGACTAGAAGCATCTGAGATTGGGTACAGCTACTGTTTTTTAAGACTCAGTTCAAAATGCTTAATCACACATTTAAATCCTATTAAAGTCAAGTGTTTACTTCAGTTTAAGCAGGATCTGAGCAAAGCAGTTTGTTCTGGGGAAAAATAAGTGCATGTTTTGTGTAAGCAGGACACACCATGATGGATATTTCCTCCCCACTGTTTCCAACAGATCTGAGCCATGAAACACATATTCAAACCCAGAGCAGGAGAGATAGATGTTGTTCTTCCAGGTTAACATCAATAATTGTATCTGCAGAAATACTACTAAAGCTGATATTTGAAAAGCATGGCAGGGTTCATTAGGCAAGTCAACAATTAGAGGATCATAGAAATATCAACAAGCACTAGGACTTTGTTACTGAAGCGGAATCTTTTACAGTGTTGAATCTTGCAGTCAAATTAAGAAAAATATTATGACTTCTTTATTGTACACCTTATATTTGAGGTATAAATTTTAGAGACATGGAAAGGCCAACACCACAATTCTGAGACGATTGTTGGTAAATTATACTAGTAAACATCACATGCACTTGAATTGTATTATTCTCACAATTATACTATTTGCATATAAAAATTACCATTGTCAAATACTCCATGACTCAGTTTGTAACTAACTTTGAAAAACTTCAATGAATTCTTCCTTGACGAATTCATGCTTTTTATTCAATTCAGGGATAGCTGTTCAAATGCCCCAGCAAGTGGAATGCAAGTAGGTCAAATGTTATTTAATTTGATTGGCTGTGTATATCACAGGGTATTTTTTGTCCTCAGTGCCATCTACTATGGAGACATTTCAGGTATACATAATTAGTTAGTGGTTTACAAAAGACAATTAGATATAGCAAAACACCTCACTTGCTCCAAGATCTGAATAAACTGAACTTGAAAAGGGTACTAGGATGGTAGGAACAAACTCAAACAAAAACTAAAAATAAATAATTGCAGGTAACTTATTAATAGTTGTTGAGGTCTTGGGGGTTGGATTATTTTTCCTGAATGCGTATTCTGTTAATATATATTTTCTCTTCACCTATACAATATATATTGTCCTTTTTAATGACTATTAAAATCATTTATTAATTTCTCTCAAGGTTTCAAGGCACCTTACAGTGCTCAAGTAAAACAAAGCATAAGTTAGCATGTTATGTAAGACTTAGGTAGATATACTCTCACACAGAAAAATATATGTTTTGGTGGACAAAAAGCTGCACATCAGCCAGCAGTGTGCGCTGGCAGCCCAGAAAGCCAACCATATCCTCAAGAGAAGCATGGCCAGAAGGTCGAGGGAGGTGATTCTCCCTCTTGACTCTGCCATCATGGGACCCCATTCGGATGTATTCTGAATAGCCATCTTCACACTATCTTATTTTGGTAAATAACTGCTCAGAATTGTGCTATCTTCGTCAAAATGTTCTAATCAAAATATATCCATGGACAGTGCCTTCGCGTAAGGGTCTCCATGATATATCAGGTTCTTCTATTCTCACTTTTTTTTTTTTAATCCCCAATCACTGTTTTACATCCTCTCCTTAGTAAAAATTACACTGCTGCCGTCCATTGGGAGTTTGCTCAATTTTTATTCTTCCCTACAACACTAAATGTTTCATAATAGTTAAGTTTTCCCTATGATACATTGATTGGTTATTCTCACTAGTCCCCTGTATAAAACCATAATCGATATCCCTTTCTGACTGTTCTTTAACACATTCATACATAAAGGGTTATGCCTTCCTCTGACATGCATGTACTTACTTGATTTATAGCAGCTTAAGCATCTGGGAAAAATCATATACCATTACCTAGGCAAGCCCAGGATTTTTGTGCAGAGATTCTATGGGAGAAGAACAGGGGAAAATCCTATTTGTCACTTCCCCCTGTAGCAGAACAGTTGCAGGGTGAATGCAGTGCAGCTGCAGAGATTTGGTAGCCTCCATAAGGCCTTCAGGATAATACATGGTATTATAGGTAAAAAACACAGCCTTTTGATCCAAATATCCAGTGATGCACACCCAGACCTATTCTGCATCACTGTCAAAAGCATCTGAGATAAACACAGGGCAAAGGAGGATAGGCCTGTGCAGAATCTTCAAATTCTGCTCTGTTTCCCAAAAAGTCTGTCTCGCTCACTCTTTTCTCCACCCCATGAAGCCACACATACTGCTTGTGAACACCGTATGCCAAGGATGTTAATAGACCAACAGCATCCCCACATGACCAAAATCATCTGACTTTCCAGTTCAGTGAACTATGTCATACAATAAACACAATAATTTGCATGATGACTCTTGACAAAAATTTAAAATAAATATTTCATACATATATAATGGTCAACCTTTCCACCCACAGGGTGTTTTGTTTCTCTCTAGAGCTGGAAGATATGGCATCAAAATAAAATAAAAACAAACAGGACCATGCCTCAACGTAATAATAACCAACTGCTTTTCAAGAAGCAGTTGTAAGAGAAGTAATGTAGAAAAATATGAAAGCTGGGAAGTATTTACTACAGAATATAAATCCTCCTTAAGCAACTCCACTAGCAGTGGAGCACTCCACTCTCCCTTTGCCATTAGGTTTTTGAGTTAATCTGTTTCTGTGTAGCACTGGAAAACAAGCATTAAGTAAATGCCATCCATGAACAGGACTTAAAACTCACTTCCAGAAGAGTTGAATTAGAAAAATTACTGTCTAAAGTGTTCAATTCATCCTGATTCTGGATTTCAGGCTGCTTCTAGAAACATTATTAAAAAAAATTCATAATTAAATTGATTTGTTTTTAACATGTCTATTCCTATTTTTTCCCTGCTTATTCACCACATCAATTCTCTTACACACACTGATTTCTGAAGCTGAGACTTCTACAAAAAAGCAGCAATGAAACACAGGATACACTTTGCTGGTGATGGACGCTGTCTCACTGTTATTCCTGTGAGGCCATTGCTATTGAGTGCCTAGGGATGATGTCAGTCGTCATCTATTTATTTAAAGTTGGATCATTTTAAAATACTTAAGTTATTGCAGTTTACAGTAAAAGACTTTATTAAAAAATGTAATTAACTGTAAAATCCTAATATGACTTCATCAAAAAGTCTTTTTGGCACTACTTTAAATTTTAATTAAGAATTTTATCTCAAATACTGGGAAATAATTTACAGTTTCAAAAACCTGTGTTTATGTGTATGCATCCGGTTTCTATTTTCATATACCTGTGGGTCTGAGAACACCAGAAGGATTTTATTATCAGTATTAATGGAAGTGATTAATATAATAATATTTAAAGAGAACAACCCTGACATTTAAAGCAAAATGATCTATAAGTGGTCAAGAATATTTTATTTATTTATTTATTTTAGTTTTGCACTTGGCAATATTAAGTCCTCACTAGTTAAAGTAAATATAAATGTCATTCAGATAAATAAAAATAACAGGTTTGTTTTTCAAAGATGAATAATTGTTAAGAAAGGAGGTGCGGAACAAGAGGTTTCAGCTTTATTTATGGTAGATTATTATACAAAAGGAATAAAATGCAGTTCTTTTACAAGGACTAGCTGATTAGACTATCTGAAGAATGCTTTTTAAGAAGTCCTTAGCCAATTGTTCCATAATAACAATATGCAACAGACCCCATTAATCTAGTCAAGAATGAACTAAAGCACAGCTGGATATTCGAAACACAGTGCTCTATATTTGAAATAATAAATAAGGTTCCAGTACAAATAAAAAGTGTTTGACTACTAATAAACAACCTAAACCTCAAATATGGTGTTTAAAAAAAATTGGATGTTCTAGTAAGAACCACTGTCTTACAGAAGCTGGTCATAGACCAAAATTGGAAAAGACTCTGTAAATCATGGGAACTTTGCTGATCTCTGCAGATAAAAGATATTATTTACAATTATTATAAATTGGTATAGAATTAATTAAAGTTAGGGGGAGACACGACCCTTTCCTTCATTTTCTACCACATTAACAACAGCTTGGTGCTGTACAAAACACAAAGAAATAGAACTGACAAGCAAGGGAAGATTTCGGGCACAAAACCAGGTCTCCAAGTTTGGAATGTGTTTCAACCTGCAGGCTTGCTTAAAAATAACTCCCTGTTGCATCCATCAACTCCCCCTTATGTAACTTGCACATGAATACAGGTAATTTACAAAATACAAAGTGCCTTTTTTTTTTCTTTTTTCTATTTCCTAAAGCTTTTCGAAGCCGGTGAACGCAAATGCTGATGCTGAAACTTTGGCAATCTCCTGACATTAAGTGAAACCATAAATAAGAACAAAGAAATGTAAATGGGCATGTTATTTTGACTTCATTTATTAATACATTTTAGAAATGTTACAGAGGGTTTTTTTTCATTTGCTTTGAAGTTTCGGCTTTTGTTCTGAAGGTGGTTCCCACCCAGGGATTGTCCTCCCCTCTCCACTTCCCTTCAGACCGATCCACCCCTGCTGTGTCAGCAGCACATGAGCACTACACTTCTGAAGCTTCCTGTAATTAAGTTCACCTTGTTGTATTATAGGTAAACATGTTCAGACTTATTTTGTATACATTTGGGAAATAGCTTTCTAGAGTCAACAGTGAGAAGCAACTTGTGCTACAAAAATAAACTGTGGTGAGGTCTGTGTCTTGTAACACTTTTACAAACAGCAAATTCCCTTGGTGTTTTGGTATTTTTATCAGAAAATAATGAACATTAATTTCTGTTGTTTTGCATCAGAACTAACATAAGTTTACAATAATGCTTGCGTTTATACTGTATCGTTTATATATGCACACAAGATGGGATTCAGCTGACAAAAGCCAAGTGCATACCTTCGTTTCAGACATACGTGGCCATCCTGCCTGCACTCCACTGCCTTTCCACAAGGTTTCTGATCTCCCCTCAGGTCCTCTGCCATGTTTCCTATCCCCATGAATACATTTCCAACATCCTAGGACAACTTCAGTTACACCAGTCACATGTTTTGGCAACCGGTTCCTACTCACACAGAATTATGTAAACTATTACAGAGTAATTTTCTGGCACAGTTTTACACATGGAAAAAAATACTAGCCCAAGATCCTTGAAGAGACAGAAACCCTGATGTTTCATACCATGACACAATAACTGACTAAGAAAAAACTATGCATGTGTTTCAATTATTGGGTTTTTTTCATCCCTAAGAAGACGCTAATGCATAATTCATTGCCAGGTAATAACAGGCTGACTTTGCCTCTTGCCAGCCCAGACAGAGAGTTCAGCAGCCAGATGTTCCGGTGTAAGAATTTCAGCCTCAACAAAGAAACAGTGAAATACCGGTAACAGCCCTACAATCCGGTTATCCCACGGCTTGTGCCAAGCCAGCACACTCACAGGGGGACGTGAGAGGAGGTCACTGCCAGCCTGTGCAGTGGCACAGTGCCATGTCCTGCCCTGTCACACACAGGGCGAAACAGCGACATGCCATCTCCAAACACGCAGCACTGGGCCAGTCCCCGCTTCTTCAAAACACACATTTTTATCCTGCTCAGACAGCAAATGTCATACCGAGGCCTCTCAGCTGCGCTGCCCAGATGGCAAACAGAGCAGAAACCCAGGCCTGTGCTTCTGCAGCCCCTCCTCCTTCCTCCCACCACAGTGGCAAACACCGAATTTTCAGAGAGCAGGAGGGAGACTCCGCAGCTCAGCATAATGCAGTAAACACATGCATCAGATTGCTTCCACTGACGTTTTCACAAGATGCTGGTTTGACTTCAGGGCCATTGCTCTGTGCTGCACCCCTGGCCAGTGACAGCAGGCTGCTGGCCATCTTCTGGCACCAAAGTCAGAGCTGAAAGCCACTTTAGGCCCCTCTGCAGAGGTGTGGAAGGTATGATCTTGCTCTGCCTAAGGGAGGGGAAAAGAAATTACCACAACTGAAATGAACCCTTTTTACTCATCTTCACTTTCCATGGTGGTATGATTACATTAGGTTTTGCTAAATCAGGCATCCTCAAAATACTGCTATTTCCCCTCCATTGACCTGACTTCTTGTTTTGGCAATGTAAATTAGAACTACTGTGGTTAGCTCAATTCTCAGACAGCACGTTATGAGACAATATTTCTGCTTTGTTAAAAGGACTATCCTACTGCAAGCTGAAAAGAGCCCAAAAACATCTCTTTCTGGAAAACATTATTACCTGTTTTGACTGATCATTAGGAGTAACTGAAACTACTACTGTAAATGGACTTCCAACTACAAAGTTTCACAGTGAAGGGCTATGTGACTTGGAGTGGAAAAAAATGCAGTTAAAGGCTTTCAGTTCATAGCTACTTTCTTGATTTTTTTGAAATATTAGAAGAAAACTTTCATATTTCTGTGGCACATTCTTTTAAAACCTCCATGAAAGGAACATCTTCATCTTCATTAAAGCTGGCCTTGAAACGGCGACTAATGGGAATGCTCAATATTAAGATCCTCCTTTGAGGGACAGATTTACACTCTAAGGCAAACCACATAGGCATTTAAAAGACATTCAAAACCAGGGCACAGAAAGCTGAGGAATCTCAGCATCTGTGAAAATCTGACTCCAATTTGTAATGCAGAGATCACTTAAAACCATGATCTTTATTAAGAAATAAAAATGGATTCTGACTCTTTGATGTTAAACTGGCATTAAAGGAATCTGTAAATCACACAACAGCACTGAAGAAGAAGAAAGCGAGAGATACAAAGAAAACACGTAAGAAAAGAGGGTAATAGGTTTAAAGAAAAAAATCTAACAGGTTTAAATATAAATGTACTATGCAATATTATTCCTGCTTGTGCTGCTACTTTGTTGGTCTAGTTCTGATACATGTTCTTGTAGAAAAGGAATGTATTGAACCTCTTCGATCCATTCACTTTTAACAGTAAAAGTAATTTTCTCAGGTGGGCACTGAACAGTTGCAATTACAGTTTATTTTGTCAGAGAAATTCTTTTAAGACACTAATGGTAAGAGACATAGGGTAAGGAATAACAGCACAGCATGTCTCCTAAGCTTGATACCAGCAGTTTTGTGGAAGACCAAGAAACACCAAAATGGTATTTTTCTGTTAAAATCTCAGGGTGTTTTATTTCAAACACGCTTTAGCTGAGGGTGATGAAAAATAATGAAAATATTCTAACTGTTGTCATGCCGCTACTGCTATTCTCATTCACAAGATCCATTTAAGCTCTAGCACAGTTGTCTTTGGCCTAGAGAAAATATAAGAATTATCTCCTGTGAAAGACTAAAGCTTCCACAATTTATTTTTCATTCCCATTCATTACATGGCTTCTTTAAAATAAAAACAGCAACAAAAAAATCAAAACACATCATACCTACTAATTAGGCTATTTCTTGTAAAAGACCACTCTGGAGGCCCCTCTCTTCTGTTTGACACAAAGACTGCTTAAACATCGTACCATACATGACAGGTGAGTGCTACAGACAGGAACCAGTGGCAAAAAATGTATTTTTTTAATGAGTTGTTTAGTCCACTGATGGCAATACAACTTTTTATAAAGTTCTGATGTGTTTGAGGTTTCTTTTTTGGGGAGGAGAGGGGGTTTGGGTTTTTTTTAATTTATCAACTTATTTCAGCAAGTAAAATGTATGTTTAAAACTCCTGGCAGATGTTTTTTCACTGCTGAAACATTTTTTTAGAAGTTTCTATTCTTATTGAGAAGAGGACTTGGGTTTTGGTTTTGTTGGGTTTTTTTTCAATAACTTCTTTCCACACATCTACTAAAAGAATACTAGAAAGCACCATCACAATATGATAAGTGAACTGCTTGAAAGACAGGATAAAGAACTTTTTTTTTTTTTTAAGTGAGGAGACATGAACAAAGGGAGAATTTAATTCCTGCTATGTAGGGAGTTCATAGGAGGTCACCTTATCTCTGCAATATTATTTGGCTTTGGTTTGGTTGAACTTTCCAGGGATCTTTATGATAAAGAAAATCATTTTGCCATTACTAAAGGTCACTGACCTCACAGCTCAGGGTCTCATGACTTGTCTGCATTGTCTCAGCTTGAGCTGATTTTAGTCTTTAAAAATAAAAATAAAGTGATAGCAATTGTCTGGTGGCCAGGTAACTATTGTCTAAATTTGTTTCAGATTTCCTTTGGCTTACCGTGATAATGAGGAGTTGTTCAGGGTGGACTGAGTTGTCTATATTTCTAGAATAAAATGAGGTGTGGAAAGAGCATGAGTGCAGGACAATACCAGAGGTGCAGGGGCACTGACAGAAATCACAGCTGTAATTCACAGGTCGCTCCAGGAGTGCAGCCTCTCATTCCTCATGTAAAACCAGCTTTAGGACAAAAAGTGAATGGTTGGGAACCTATGACAAGAGTGAGCATGTAAGCAAGTGGTGTTAAGAAAACATAAAAATAAAGCCCAAGCAGATTCAAGCTTATGGAGGAAGGAACTGCCAGCATCTTTCTTCTCCTGGCATAGGGAAGGAGGAAACTCCATGCGACAGGACCACACACCTCCCCGTGATGAACACAGGATGCTGACTGCTCGTCATGAGCACCTCTCCCTTTCTCTTTCAGGAAGGCTGAAACTACAAGACTTTGGACCCGGAAGTATTTTCTATTATAATCTGAATTATGAATGTATATTATCATAACAAATAAATCAGACTATTATATTGTTAAATCATGAACTGGAGTAACAATAATTTCCTATTTCCACTTATAACTATGCCTCTCTTCTGCACATACAAGATTTTGAGTATAATAAGCATGATGACTACATATACAAAAAAACCCAAACACCAAAATAAACAAAGGTCAAACCTATGTGTTTAAAAGTTGTACATCATCCTGACAAAAAATTTAAAAAAATGTGTGATCACCTATAGTTCTTAAGTCACAAGTGATTTCCCCTGTCAAAACTTTGCAGAAATATTTCTGTTCATTTCAGTTGTAATGTGGTTATTTTATCTGTAAACAAAAAAGCTACATAAGACACTAGCAATATAAAGTCACTGCAATATGTCCTAGAAGCACCATCACATCTTTTCAACCAGGAAGTAATTTGTGTTTTGTACAAAGGTTTTAACTGAATACAGTGAAGCTGCAATGAATTTTCAAAGATATGAAAGACTAGTTTATAGAAGTGTACTTTGATAGCTAGTTTTGTGTGAGCACATATATTCCATCTATGCTTCAGAGAAAGAAGGATTGTGAGGACTTTTTCCTTTCCTGCTTCATTAGGCTTACAGAGTGATGGTTATGCAGAGTCTATAGACAAGCTTTTTAGTCATGCAAGTCCTTCAGATCTAAAATAAAAACAGTAAACTCAAGGTTGAGAGTAATTATGCCAATTATTTAGCAAATTTGAAAGAAGATTATGTTTGTTACCAGCAGAGCAGAGGGTAATGTCAGCAAGTGAAGCAGTAATAAGTCCAGTAGATCTGGTGGGAGAGAGGTCAGGCAGAGGTGCCACCTGGAGATAAAGACTAGATACCAGGAAGACAGTATCTCAAAGATTTTTAATGTCAAGTACAGCTGTGAACGTTAGTTATGAATATTCTTATTTTTTGTAGTTATTCCTTAAGGAGCAGGGCTGCAAGATCAGAAATGCAGTCTTACTTTCTGAGATACTGTTCTTCCGCTGGAAAGTGGGCACATTTTACCTTCATACATTATTTATAGAAGTTCATGCTAGTGGCTATCTGATTTTGTCCAGAGTCTTCACAGGGGCTTTTGGTGCACTATAGGAGACTCAGTTTCTGATAGCTTTGTTGTGAGAGACATCTAATGCTTGGAAATGTGTGGTGGAAGTTTTGCTTATTTGCAGCTAGCTCAGGCTGGTATCACTTGGTACAAGTTCACCTCTGAACTTCATATTAAAGTAAGCAGTATCAGTACATTTACCATATAAATACACTCTTAAATCCATTCTTTGGTGAATAGTTAGAGACTGAAAAAGATCCATATCAAGTTAATGAACTCTACTCTGCTGACTTACAGAAAAGAATATGAAATAGAAGAATCTACATACATTATTTCAACATGCTTATTAGGTAGACTTATCTAGAATATATATATTAGGCACAAATTACATTAAAATAACATTTACAGAATTGTAAAGAGAAAGTTTCAGAAGTTATAAAATGGGGAAGAAAAAAAAAAATCAAGATTGCCTGCATATCCTCAACTCAACCCTTCTGTTTGGACAGTATTTTGTGATCTTTAGATAAATCATCATCTGACATAGCAGATGTCAGAAGTCCATGCAGACAAACAATGCTAGGAACTAGAGGAAATGGAGCAAGGATAGACTGCTGACACTCAACCATAAGCTGGTACAATCATGATGCCACAGTACAGTCCTGAAGCAAGCAGAAAGTACTGCTGCTTCATTAAATCCCAGACCTAGAAATGCGCAAGAGGAATTTGGGGTTTGCAATTCCCAAAGTACAATGAAATTAGATTCAATCTTATCTGCTTAATGTCATATATCATAGAAGCATGGAATGCTTTGCGTTGGAAGGGACCTTAAAGGTCATCTACTTCCAACCCCCCTGCCATGGGCAGGGACACCTTCCACTAGACCAGGTTGCTCAAAGCCTCATCCAGCCTGGCCTTGAACACTTCCAGGGATGGGGCATCCACAGCTTCTCTGGGCAACCTGTTCCAGTGCCTCACCACCCTCTCCGGGAAGAACTTCTTCCTGATATCTAATCTAAACCTCCCTGCTTTCAATTTAAACTCATTACCCCTTGTCCTGTCACTACAGGCCCTTGCAAAAAGTCCCACCCCAGCTTCCTTGTAGGCCCCTTCAGGTAATGGAATGCCCCGAATTGTCCCCGGAGCCTTCTCTTCTCCAAGCTGAACAAGCCCAATTCTCCCAGCAGGTCCCCATAGCAGAGGGGCTCCAGCCCTCTGAGCATCTTCGTGGCCTCCTCTGGACTTGCTCCAACCAGTCTATATCCTTCTGATGTTGAGGGCTCCACAGCTGGACACAGCACTCCAGGTGGGGTCTCACAAGAGCAGAGTAGAAGGGGAGAATCCCCTCCCTCGACCTGCTGGCCACACTTCTCTGGATACAGCCCAGGATACGGTTGGCTTTCTGGGCTGCCAGAGCACACTGCTGGCTCATGTTCAGTTTTTCATCAACCAGTACCCCCAAGTCCTTTTCCTCAGAGCTGCTCTCTATCCACTCTCCACCCAGCCTGTACTTGTGCTTCGGATTGCCCCGACCCAGGTGCAGGACCTTGCACCTGGCCTTGTTAAACTCCATGAGGTTGGCAGTGGCCCACCTCTCCAGTCTGTCCAGGTCCCTCTGGATGGCATCCCTTCCCTCCAGCATGTCGACTGCACCACACAGCTTGGTGTCATTGGCACACTTGCTGAGGTTGCACTCAACACCATCATCCATGTCACTGACAATGTTAAACAGTACCAGTCCCAACACTGACCTTTGAGGAACGCTGCTCGTCATGCTAAGCAGATCATCAACCTTTTCTCACCTCACACAGGGACCATCTCTGTTGCCCTCCGTTACGAGGGACAGGCTCAGGCACTCCCTGCAGCCAGAGACCTGGACAGCTGCATCCCTGAGCAGGAGCACTGTCTGGGTTGCCACATTTCTCCTAGCAGTGGCTTTCCTCCAAGGGGTCACCATGGCTGGGTCCTGCCCACTTGTCCTGGCTGCGATATATGATTCATTACCACAGTTTATGTTGAATGTACCAAAAGTACCAGATTTGTGGTGAAAAATCAGTGCCTAAAAGGTAGAAGGATTAGAAACACAAAGCAGAGGCTTTAAAGAGTTGATAAATTCTTTTTGAGGGGCATGAACACCAATTTGCTGAGAGGGAAAGCTAATGGGACTGGGCAAAAGGGCTTTAAATTAGGAAGAAAGAATAAGGTGTTCAGAAAGAAGACAGGAAGAAACAGAAAGAAAAGCAGCTAGTACACAAGAAAATCAGCAAGAAAGATGTATCAATAGAAAGGAGAATAGAGGGCACCAAACCGGGATCTAGCAGGCAGGTAATTTAGGGTGTTAGTAGAGAATGGCAAAGGAGATAAACGCAAAACTGAGCAAAATGAAATGAAAGAAGTACACATGAGGCTGTACTATATCTCTGTTGCAGTGAATTGAGATGTTCTGTTTGGGAAAATAACACAAAACCCCAGAAAATCTTACTGTGGGATAAAAATAAACAAGTGAAATGTCAGTGGGGGAAAGCATGGCCCATAAGACACATGAAGTGGAGTGACTGCTACATGTCTACACTCAGGAAACATGCCTTACTCCAAGGAAGCTATGGAAGTAAGAAGGAAAATGATTTTTCTAATCTCTGGGTGAAAATAAAATCAGACAGAAAAACAAAGGCAGTTTTCTATAAAGTTTACCAGCAAAACATATATGAGATGAAGTCCTGAAGCAGAAAGCACATACTGAGATTAGTTCAAGCATCATTAAAAGTCATTCTAATCTTAATAGATAAATTATCTTAGAAATAGGAATACACAGAGCAGAACTGATTGTTCTCAGATTCATTCAGCAGGTATGCTTTCTATAGACAGGACAGGGAAGGTCAGGATGCTAGAAAAGAGACCCATAAAGCAAACTGTGCTATAGAAGGGTCTAATCTGAAGGTTTGATAGGAAAACTCAAGGAGAATAGCTTTTAAATACTCTCCCTCTCCATTTACAGATACCCCTCACCAGTGACTAGGACAATGTCAGCGTAGTTGTGCTTTATGGCCAGAACTAAAAACAAAGATCCACTTCTTTTCCATTTTATTTTTAAAATATTTTTAAAATATTTTTAACACCAGAATTAAAAGAAAAGAGGAAGTCTGTTTTCACTGGTATCACTCTTACCTCACATTTACTGAGGAGGTAGCTAGTGCCTGCAGCTAGGTAGCTGTAGAAATGGGTAAAACTCATTGGGGAACCAACAGGAATACTAAATCACTTTCTTCTGGGGGAATTTCCCCTCTATGAGACAGGTGAAACAGTGTTTCTGACTAATTTAATAATGAATGCTAATCTGTAGAAGATAAAACTGGTTTAAAAGAAAGCTTTCTGAGACTCCAATACAGTGATTAAAAACCAAAAGTAAGAACAAAGGCCGTGAGATGAGAGAATCTGCAGCTTTTTCTTAACCTGGAGGTGTAAAGAATTCAAACAAGGCAGCATCTCCAATTAACTCAACCAGGTCCCTTCCCAGGATTTGAATTGCCACTCTTATTTCCTTTGCCCTATAGGAAATGTAGACACGTAGCTCTGAGGTTTGTTTTCATTTCTGCAAACTGGATACTTGCAAATCATCCATTCCAGCATTTACTTCTTAAATAGAAATATTCTCTATTTTGCTAAGTCTATCCCAGCTGTGTTTTCAGCTGCAAGTGATTTCAAGGAGACAGGCATGCATTCAATAAAAGTATCAAGGTATTGCAGAAGCTTTAGAGGAAAAGAACCAAAAATCTTTGTTAAAATACATAGAATATATAAATCCACCGAACTTCCCACTGCAGGTACTAGAATTAAGTGAAGCAGCATCTGCACAACTGTTGCACAGCACCATTCAATAAGGAACTGTTGGGGTGATCAGTACAGAAGCACAACTAAAACACACGTTGCTGAGAAAGTGATTTGATGACATTTTTTGATGTCATTTAATGTGTTCCTCAGCCAACATATTCTTTATCCTAGATATAACTACAGAGATTTAATGAAGACCATCTTACGAAAAATATATTCTAAGAAAAAGAAGAATCCTTAAATAGAGAGCGGCTATATCAAAAATACCCACAATGTCATATCAAAACCCTGCTGGCATGGATCAGCAGATCAAATAAAAACTACTGGTATAACAAAATGAATGCCTGCTTCCAAACCAGAAAGGTGCTCTGACCAACGTGATACACTGATTGTAAGTTTACCATACCTTTCCAGGAAGATGTTTATTTCAAGAGAAAGCATTGCAAGAAAAAGGGATGAACATATCAGAGACTATTTTTGGAAGCACATGTTGTCTTAAAGGCTAAATTTGTACATTGGTCTATAATATATTAGGGTTAATCAGCTTAAAATACTAAGCATTTGAGATTTCCAAGTTCCAACAAGTATCTGTGTCACTGCAATATTTGCATGTTTGAATAAAGAGATATCCAATCATAGGGTCTTTTGCAGAAAGAAGTGAACTTTTGTTTTCTTTCACTGGATAAAATTTTGGAAATTTACATAGTTTAGAAGCTGAGGGTCACATACACATTATTTTTAATGATGCTCTAATGTAGATATAGGTAATCGCATACTCATATCCGTAACTGGTAAAGAAGATCCTTCTCACAGAATTTATGAATCAAATATGTTCTGGAGTAAGAAATTCTTCAGATTGATTTGTACAGTACTACCACCTGCAAGATCTGTAGGTGAAATTCTAGTTACATGGGCCCACAGATACCTCCCAATATAAAATCTGTTATTCCTAAAGGCAAGATTCTCTTGAAGGATAAAATTTTAATTTTCTTTTATTCCCAAATCTACACAACTTCTTCACTTCTTCTTCTGCCTGAAGGTAGGGAGGTTCTTCAGAGGACTCTGGACAGACTGGATCAATAGGCTAAGGCCAACCGTATGAGGTTCAACAAGGCCAAGTTCCAGGTCCTGTATTTGGGTCACAACAACCCCCTGCAATGCTCCAGGCTTGGGCACGAGTGGCTGGAAAGCTGCCCAGTGAAAAAGGACCTGGGAGTGTTGATTGACAGCGGCTGAATATTAATACACCAGCAGTGTGCCCACATGGTCAAGAAGGCTGGTGACATCCTGGCCTGCATCAGTAACCATGTGGCCAGCAGGACTGGGGCAGTGCATGTCCCCTATACTCAGCATTGGTGAGGCTGCACCATGAATCTTGTGTTCAGTTTTCGGCCCCCCACTTCAAGAAAGACATTGAGGTGCCGGAGTGTGACCAGAGAAGAGCAACGAAGCTGGAGAAGGGACTGAAGCACAAGTCCAGTGAGGAGCAGCTGAGGAAACTGGGGTTGTTTTGCCTGGACAAGAGAGCAGGCTCAGAGACCTTATTTCTCCCTACAGCTACCTGTAAGGAGGTTGCAGAGAGGTGGGTGTTGGTCTCTTCTCCCAAGTGACGGGTGATAGGACATGAAGAAATGGCCTCAAGTTGTGCCAGGAGAGGTTTAGGTTGGATATTAGGAAAAATTTCTTCACCAAAAGGGTTGTCAGGCATTGGAACAGGCTGCCCAGGGAGGTGGTGGAGTCACCATCCCTGTAGGTATTTAAGAGGCATGTGGATGAAGTGCTGAAGGACATGGTTTAGAGGTGTATTAGCAGTGTTAGGATAAGGGTTGGACTTGATGATCTTAAAGGTCTTTTCCAGCCTAATTCTATGACATAGCTAGAATATTTTAGATCTACAAGCATTTCCCATCAGAAATTCAACTTTATTCCTTTGAAAACATCTATTTATTCAAGTGTATGAAGCCTTTCTAAAAATATCTTGCAGTCTAAGATTTCCTTGGCTCTGTTTGCACTGTGCTTACTTTTTTCTTTTCTCTGCGATCAGACGTAATCTTCATTTTCAAGTTAATGGCATCAATTAATAGTTTTGAATTACATCTCATTTTTGTGACAGAATTCCTCTTTAAAATGCCCCTGCACAGTGAGGTAGTCACAGCCACAGGTGAACTCAGGAAAAGCTATGACCTCTTGCAGTTCTCCCTTATCATGACCTTCTTAATTGCACATATTAGGAGACACCAGTGAGTCAATAGCCATCAATCTCTTTATTCTGTTCAACTTTTAAGGTCTTATTTCAGAGTGGACAAGACACCAGTTCAGAGAGTTCAATTTTACTCCTAGATCAATGACACTTAAAGATATTAAATATTTCCAAAAACACACAGCAGTCTGACATCCCATCAAACCGATCATGAAAATATTATTGCATTACCTCCTGTATGTAATGTCTGTGTAGAACAACTGACAGAATATATATATTCTTGATATATGAACCTCAGTAAACCCAGCCTATTAATAAAAAAAGATCAATAATGTTCTCACTGTTTCAGGGTCAAACTCTGATAATGTTTCTAATAAAACAAGGAAAAAGAAAAATATGTGAGCTGCAGGTTGCTCCACTGGATATATGGTCCTATCTCAGCTATCATTTTGACCAAAATCCAAGCACTGGCACACTGCATTTCATCTGTTCTTATACTCCCATCAGTACTCCTTATTATTGTCTATTTCCTTGCATATTTATTAGGCTGAGTTTTCTCAAGAACAGCCTGTAGTAAAGCAGTATATTTACCAAGTGTACTGTTTTTTAAAATGCCTCCTACATGAAGAATCAGATACCAGAAGACTAAAAATCATTGAAAATCATCTTATGCAAATCAGTCTAAGATTAAGCTAACTGTTCTGGCACAACAATGCCTTCAGAAGTTCAGTAACTTAGCTGGTTAGCTCTAACTTTTTCTTCTTATTTTTATTTATTTATTTATTTATTATAGGGAAAGGAGGGGCTGCATCTATAGAAAGATTCAATAATTATTTCTCCTTATCAGGCCTGAAGTTCTAGTACTTAGTTCATCACGTCTTCCTGAAAAATTTATGTAACTGCAGAATTCACACTGCTTCTTGAGTTGCAAATCTGGGCAGGTGGGGGGAAGGTAAAGAAAAAAATCATCAGATTGTTTTGTTTTGGTGGCTTATTTTGGTTTTTTTTTCCACAGAACATGCCTGTTTAAACTGGGGTCAATTTCCTGGCTTGTGGAGCTCCAGTACTAAAGTGTGGTTTTATAAAACTGGTAGTGCTTTAGTTCCCATGTCCCCTCACTGTGAATATTATGTCATATATATTTTCTTAAGCTACAAATAACTTATCACTATTTCTTATGCACATAGATATATTGAAAGCATGTGTAAACACTGAAAATATCACAGAGATCATGTTATGTATTTTTTCAACGAGGTTTCCTATGTAATTTGTTGCATTTCCTTGATCTGGACTGAGGATATTTTGGTTTGTACTGCCTGTTTTTAATAGCAAGATGTACAAGAAACAAGTTTTGTAACCTTTTCAGTAACATCTAAAGTTGATGAGTTTTTCTACTCCTTTCTGACCACAGCACTATTAATCTAAAGGCTAAGTATATTTGTTAGCATTAAGCAAAGTCCAAATTTATGATTGGTATTTTTAAATAGGTAATATAATAATTATTATTTGATGCCGACCACAGAATAACAGAAGCTGACAATTAAAAGAACAAGTGCAACCATAAAGACCCCAACCCTTAATCTGTAGCACCAATGCACTCCAGCTGCAGCACAGATTCAAGGAATGCAATGAAACCCCAAAACCACTGAAAACTTTCTCAAAATTCCCTTTAGAAGTTATGCTCAAAATCACAGTAAGGACACGATTATTTCCATGTCCATTTTGGAGCAAAAGCCTCCTCAATTTTGCCAGGACTTCAGTCCTGATACCACATTTACTATTAACGAAGGAGTGCTTAAACGTTTAAAAAGACGTAGCATAAGACAGCATGTTCGATTCTAATGATTTCACTGCAGCTTGCAGGCAAAATCATCTCAGATTTAATGGTAAAGAAATAATTGCAAGAAAAGCAAAATTAGTGACCAAGATGAAGCTGAGCTTACTGGTGATTCTAGCACTCAAAAATACTCTGCTTATTTTCTGGAGTAAAGACATTTAATTTGCAAGTAAAAGAAGTAAGACTTTGGCTGTTCTGATAAATTTCATTCATGCATACTTGAAATCATTAGTAACATACATGATTTTAATGAGCATCATTTCAAGAATAAAAGCTTTCAAAATTGTGAAAAATCATAGAATCCTAGAATGCTACAAAACCTAAAACACAAGTTCTTAAATAACATCTCTTTCCAGAAAACGGTGCCAAGGGTCCAAAGAGAAATTTTAATGCCAAACAGCAGAAAATGAAGATCCGAAACTTTTTCTACTCACATAGTTCACATGTTGACCTTTATTTTCAAGTCTAGAGCTTTTATTTAACCATAAATCTTCTAGTAGATTTTTAACATATTTGGCAGTAGGGCTTAAGAAATTCCTTTGCATTAACAATGTAAGTTATATCTTAGCAATATCAGAGTAAAAATCATAGACAATGTGTTATCATAACACCACCAAGCTGGCAGAAGTAGAGCAAAAAATCCCAGCTCTTACAAGCTTCAAAGCGAAGACATGAGCCAGGAGTTTTCCATAAGCAAAACTCAAAAAACAATCTTAATCTTGCAGAGCTGATACTATTTTTTCTAATGCAGAGTTGGATAAATTAATATTAATAATAGTCACAATTCTTTGGCTTACATAGATTAATGTGTAGCTATAAATAATGTGTAATTCCTTGATGCTTGTTAAGGAAAAGTTATATTAGAGTAGTAAGAAAAGAACTTTCTTCTGAGACATAACAGTTTTTCATCCTGCTATTTCTACCTGCAGATTTATTTTCCATCTCTTCTTTTATGAAACCAGAAAAATCTGGATTTTTTGATCTCTGATTAGCAGAACTTAGCTCAATATGTATGTCTTTCAGTCTTCCAAGGAATAGTCTTAGAGATAATAGTTAAGCAAAGCTTTCCTACACTTCACATTGCTTGAACACCATCAGCTTTCACCTCTCTTCTCTCTTCCAAATATGCTTTGGGAAATATATTACTCGCTACATATTTTTTCATGACATCATAATAGTAATTTAATTCTTTAAAAAAAAATGTTGATAAAAATTCCTTTTTCTTAAATTCTTCGGGTTTTTTTTTCAAAATGGTTCTGAAAGGTAATTATTTTATTTCAATTTCCTCTACAGGAAAAATTCATGAGAAGCTGTTGGGTGATCTTTTTGGTACTAAACAATAATTACAGATTTTTAAGATACAGTTCACTTATGTACTGAGTCTACAACTTAATTTATCTGTAGAGACTTTGAGTCTCTTCTTATAAATAGGAAATGGGCAGTAAAGTACCTTGATGCAACAATTTAGACCAAATGCTTCTCTATCCCAGAGTGGAGAGCTAACTCTTCCTCCTTATATTATCCTACATGCACTCTCTGTGAAGACAGCAGAGGAGTATGAAAGTCCTATTTCACCAGACAAAACCACAGTACTTTTGCCCAAAGGCAGATTTCAGACATACTTTCTATTGACCTGTAAAACTACTTCACAAGCTCAAATTCCGTTTTCAGGTGGGTCAAGGGACCTGTGACCCTAAAATATTAACATAGGCTGAAAAGTATTTCAGTGCTAATGAGCAAGTGACACTCAAACTGAATTCAAGGTGTTTGCAAAAGTGGTACTGAAGGGGCTGTTTTAACTCAGCCATTCAGCCCTGCCCCATGCTTCGGCCACTGACCCCTGAGATGAAACTCAGTGACTGATAGGGTCCTACTAAGATGCCATGCAAAGCAAACAGGCTTAGACAAGTGATTGTCTTGCATTGTCTGGCTATTATTGCATTGTCCAGCTGATTTAGACACAGCTTTGTTACACTGCAATAACCAAAGTAAAAGACTTGTGGATCTACAGTGGAGAAAGCTTTATGACAATGGTGTAATAGGTGGCAATGAGGGCCATGGGGTAGATGACTCACTAATCTCTTAATGAAAGATTTATGTTTCAACCACAACCATGAGCAATATATTTTGAATGATTTGTTGGAACTGTGAAAAACGACAGTAACTGACTAATGAGAAGTACAATCCTGAAAGTGCTCTAATAGTTTCCATTAATATATATCTGGCATACAATTGCAGGTAGCCACAGGGGACATACATGGCCAGTAGAGAGAGCACATAAGGACGTAACCATGTATAGAAAAAGGAAAGCATTCCTCACCTCTGCACAGGCTGTGCAGTGGAATCCCCTTTGTGAGTAAATCATAAAATAAGCCTCTGATCAAGGGGTATAGTACAGAAAACATACCCGAATGGCACTGTTACTGTGTTGTTACTCAGTTCTCCCAACAGAGGACGAAGTAACATGAGGTGATGATAGCTTGCGTTGTTTATCTACCTCTTGTCAAGTTTGGTTTCACTTCCAAATAAACTTGTTCATAAATTGCACTATTAAAATGTATCAATACAATGTATTACTACAAAGGTATTATCTCAGCGATGTGACTCAGAGTACTTAAGTAGATAATTTCTTCATGACAGAACCTCACCTACCTAGAGGTTAACTCCCCAAAGCATAACATACCAAATCCTGTCGTTAACTGTAATAAGTACAAGGTACAGATCAAGCTATACTCTGTAAGGAACTGCATACACCTTTACAGTTAGTTATGTTTCAGTCAAAGGACAGAGAAACAGTAACTACCAGATGAAAACAAGTGGAATGGCTATGTCAATCTGTATGTCACAAGGTTCAAATCGCACAGAATGATTATTGGTTTACCAAAATTGCCAAATTACTTTAAAT
Organism: Eurypyga helias; assembly: GCF_000690775.1. Taxonomy (NCBI): domain Eukaryota; kingdom Metazoa; phylum Chordata; class Aves; order Eurypygiformes; family Eurypygidae; genus Eurypyga; species Eurypyga helias. Next base: position 91,014 of record NW_010233898.1, read on the forward strand.
TCTATTGCCATGAATTTGTTTTATCACAGGTTTACCTGCATAAGAAATGACTGGTTTCAGGGTGTTCCTTGAGTTGCATGGACCTGCAATCAACCTTTAAATATTCAGCACAGGCATATCAATAGAGGTTCATAAAATTCAGGACTAAAACAGCAATACTGATAAGTTTTCAATTTTTTTTTTTTAATCACGTTTACCTTTCCAAACAAAGACTGTGAAGGCATATGTTTGTTCTTTATAAATAATTATGAGACTAAAGCACCAGGAGGAAGAAATAATTTTGAAATCAGAAAAATCACCTTGGAGGATGGGGACATTTGGCCATAAGAGGAATGCGTCTAACTTCTGAAGCAGTGAAGTTTCTACATAGGATGGAATAATATTCAAAGGATGATGAAGAAGGTGATATTGCTGTCTGAGATAATAGAATAGAGAACTTGATGACCCCTTGCAGTTCTGTGCAACTGGAGTTAAAATAAAGCAGTATAAAAACAATTTAAAAAAAATACAAAAACATTATTCAGATTAGTTTAAAATTACCACAAGCAAAATATCATGGGAAGAGAATTGTTAACGAGTTTACACTGTAAAATATTGTGCAGAGACGTAGTTTAAAAACTGTGTAAGTCAGGATGCGCTAGCACTTTTCGTTATGAAATCTCTGCTTCCGGCTTTAGAATGAAAATCTTCAGCATACTTCGTGTCAGACATGCAAAACACTCTTTTTTCCCCCACTGACAGAAAGACTGGCCCTCAATCTTTTGGGGATATGCAGGCACTGTATTTTCCACAGTCTGGTTTGGTTTATGTTCACATCATCAAATAACTGTCCTTCAGCTAAACTTTTGTCGCTGGTTATGTCATTCATGAAGAAGCATCATCATCTGCTAGGAAATACCCAATTCATACACCTGATATACAGTAAGGTTTCTTGATGTGGCTGCCACGTTGATACTTCTCTTTACACTGATGTTGTGGTTTAACCCCAGCTGGCAACTAAGCACCACACAGCCGCTTACTCACTCTCCCCCAGTGGAGTGAGGGAGAAAATCAGAAGACTAAAAGGGAGAAACAAGTGGATTGAGATAAAGACAGTTTAATAGAAAAAGCAAAAGCCACACATGCAAGCAAAACAAACCAAAAAATTCATTCACCACTTCCCATTGTCAGGCAGGGGTCAGCCATCTCCAGGAAAGCAGGGCTCCATCACACGTAACATCTACTTGGGAAGACAAACAGCATCACTCTGAACATCGCCCCACTTCCTCCTTTTTCCCCCAGCTTTATATGCTGAGGACGATGTCATATGGTATGGAATATTCCTTTGGTCAGCTGGGGGCAGCTCTCCCAGCTGTGTCCCCTCCCAGCTTCTTGTGCACCCCCAGCCTCCTCGCTCATGGAGTGGTGAGAGGCAGAAAAGGCCTTGGCTCTGCATAAGCACTGCTCAGCAATAATGGAAACATCCCTGTGTTATCAACACTGTTTTCAGCACAACCCCAAACACAGCCCCATACCAGCTACTCTGAAGAAAATTAACTCCATTCCAGCCAAAACCAGCACAATTGATTAAATTAGTTCAGTGTTCTCCACAATAGTTGCAAGCTGCCAGAAACTAGCAGAAAGAAATGTTAATTTATTTAGTTGGATCTTTTCACAGTGCATTACTCACAAGTGTTGTAAAGGGCATGATGCTTAAAATTGTAAGTATCTGTACGTATATATCAAGAGCTGACTAATCTTTAACACATTTTTCAGCCCAAAGTTTATGTCAATAGTTAACTGGGATCATAATCATGTGCTCAAACACATCTTCATAAATATACTACATTTTCCAGCAGAACTTAAGGAAGTAATAAAATACCTAAAAGTGGTTATGTTCCCTTTTCTTGGCTCTTAAATACTGTCTACTACTGAATTTTCTGCTATGTGTTTCTTTCTCTGCTTCTGCTTCTCAATCTCAGAAAAAAAAAATAAGGAAAACCTAGTTTCTGGACAGTATTTCACAATATTTGCATTATTCTTCAGAAAAGTTTCTGCTTGAGCTGTCTCATATTTGGGCCCTTCAGCCCCCATTTGGTAATATTTTAAAGCAAATATGTATTGAAGTAAAGGTTCACTAAGTCATTTCCTTGGTAACATAATTCCTAATGAATCCTTTCATATAATCATGCATATTTTTATAAATATATTCTGAGCAATAAACCATGATTGAAATTAAGTAAAATATACTCTTAAGGTTGATTTAATCTCTTTTACCAAATAACCATTAAAGTGAAAATTCTCTCACAGGATGCTCAAGTCAAAATGAGGAACATGATAATAAACATTGGGTAATAAAAATAAATTAAAAATCAAAACTTTATGATATATTTTCCTATCAAAATTAAAGTCGCAAATTGAAAACAATAATGATGCTCATCCAGAGTTACAGTTCCAACAGAACATCTCAAGATTTGATTTACAATTAGTGGCATCTTGAAAATGAGCCATCATTTCACATTTAAAACCGCTACCACTCAATCCATCAAGTATTAAAATCTTGATGTTGATTAATGGCATTCTCTCATGCTGTTTCTCTCAATGAGGCTTCACAGAAACCAAAGCTATATTATTCAATATGAAACTAGCATGTTATAAGGTTGCACACCTCCTCCACGGCCAATTCAGTCACTACCACTGTGTTCATAAGCAACAGGTATTTGGTGGTTTGAGAAACTGTGATATCTTCACCAGAATACTAGTATAGGATGTACACTTTGGTGGCTTTCAATATTATACTCCTACAGATTCCAAGTACCTGGAGCAAGTGGGCTGAATGCAACCACCGACTTCATGAAACAGCTTTCCAGCTGTGATACTCTTGCCTAACAAGCTGTAGTGACCAAGCAGCACTATTCTGTTTTCCTATGGAAGCATCATTACCAAAAAAGCTCTCAGGTACTACTAAGATCCATTGGAGTTTGTACCCCTTGTGCAAGACGAAGGTGCAAGGCCCAGTAGCATACTGGCAGCAATTTGTCTTAGGTTCTGAGCTATGAGGTTTTGTGTGCCACCCAAACTGCTAGTACAATGGCTGAGACTAAGCGTATCTTTTATTTGCACTGAGGTTCAGTCCCCCTTGCTGTTAGCATCTTCCTGTTTGATGGACAAACTAAAAGGAATGGAAGAGCCTGATTTTCTTCCTCTTTCATTTACTTTTTTGCAAAGCTTCCATCTGGATTTGGAGAACAAAGACGAGAAACTAGAAAATAGATTGGACAGAATATGGATATCCTGAAAACTGTACCCGTTATATCAGTTCAGTTTATAAGTAATGCAGTTTTCTTTAATTTGCAGAAAATTAGTTAACAGTAAACACCCTTTTTTACTGCTATTTCTTTTAATTGTGAATATGACTGAGAACATTTGCAATTGTCCATTTCAAAGATAATCCTGTGTAGCTAATAAACATTTGACTTATGTAATGACTGAGACTAAAACCTCGTCTCTTAAAATCCTCAAGCATCTTTAGCACGTAAGAGCAACAAGGCACAGATGCTCCAATTTAAGTAGTAAAAATAAAGTAAAAAAGCAGAAAGTGTTTATAAATATCACCATAGTTGCAGGCTATTTCATACCTTTGTTGTCCAATGCTTAACAACGTTTAGATGCCAAGTGTCTCCTTAGAAATACACAGTTATCCAAATTGGACAAAATGCATTATTTTTGCCATATGTAATTATTACGTAAAAATAAGTTTGAAATAGCATGTATGGATGCTAAGATTTTTTTTTTAATAAAATATTTAAATTTCATTTAGCAGTAGGTAAAAATACCATTCCAACCTAAGTATTATTTACTTATTTGAAGTGGCTTTCCCAGACTAAAAAAAATAATCAAAGTATAAAACAAAATTAGTAAATATTGGCCAAGCTCTCTTACACAATCTGATAAATTGATTACATGCATTATGTTGTGACTGGATCAACCAGTATAAAATAAACAATGAAACAGTCTATTAATGGCTCTGGAAAGAAGCTCTGGTTTTTTAATTTTTGTTTTGAGCCTGTTCCTAATGCTCAAGCAGCCTCGACATGGTATTCAGTGGACAGATGATGAGATCTCTAGTGCTTTGAAAATGGTTCTTCTAAAAGAATGATCCAGTTTTTTAAATGATAATATGGAATAGCTGTGACTAAACAAGCAAGAAAATATCCTCAGAGTTTAAGTCAGCTGCACCCTTTTGTTTGAAGTGACAAGGCCTATCATTAAACAGAAAAATTTTGCTTCTCCAGCATAACAGACACACCAGCAATGCATTCTCACATTTTCTTTCTTACTGTTATTATCTTTTCACATATAATTGGTTTCACACATTTTTAGAGGAGTCTAAGCTGAAAACCGTTTGTTTTCTCCGTAACACACCCAATCCTACACCACCATAGGAACTTGTAAAAATATCCCAATACTTCAGTGCTCATCTTATGAATATATTTCACATCCCCAACTACAACACACTGCTTTACCTCTGTAGCAAGTTTTTCCTTCAACATCATGCTTCCCAATATAAACCTTCCTTTATACTGTTTCAGGGTATAAGACTGGCATCCAGCACTGCCATATATGTTGTTTCTTTCCTTTAATTTAATCACCATTTCTTAATCTCTTTGAAAGAAAATGACAGTTGCTGAAAGAAAATATAATTTGCAATATGGACACAAAAATTACACAGAGCACTCATTAGTCTTCAGCCTAATTCCTTTCAGAGAACAAAAAGCTTCAGAGTAAGAGTGGGGGACAGAGAGAAGGGATAAGAGGAGAAATCAAAAAGAAAAACAGCTTTTATTTTTTAATCCATAAAGTATACTACAAGTTTTCAATACAAAAAATGGGAATGGGATTAGAAAGTAGTTTCTGAAATTAGATAAAGATCGGAAAAAAGCACCTCCAAACATAACAAATATGCAATTAGAGCTGCACATGAGCCATCCTGGATGAGATAATACCCTG
>NW_010233899.1:0-2404 GCF_000690775.1 Eurypyga helias
ATCCAGAAAAACTACATCCACTGACCTTCCTTTCACCCACCAGGCGGGTGACTTTCACTAATCTATGTCCTATGATAAACAGGACTTTCCCTTTCTGAACCCATGTTGACTGTGCCTGATCATCACATTATTCTTTGCATGCCTTTCAATAGTATCCAGTGTAGTCTTCTCCATAAGAAAGTTGCTTATTCCCTGAATACTGCCTGTATTCTAGTAGTATTAATACAAAACACAGCTGCCATGAAATGAGCTTGAGTGTGACATTAAGCGTATCTATCAATTACTTGGAATTAATGAATATCTGATGTCTGTGCTGTTAGCCACTGGCAAATGTGAAGTAGCTTTCATCCTGTTAATTTAGAGGAACAGAATTAAACTTTCTAGGGTGCACAAAACTGTGTAAATAGCTTGTGACAGACTAAATTAATTCCTTATCAGATGGGACTAAAAATAATATATCTTAAAGAATAACCCAAAGATGTTTTGGAGGAACAGCAAAACATTATTGGTGTTTCAAAACTGTAGATTCTTTTTCAGGAAAAAGAATGAAACTAGTCCTGTTAACTTAAGAATTATGACTTTTTTTTTAACTTAATAAATATTTTTTGTTGTTTTTTTTGTTTTACAGGATACAAAATTATGGATAATAATGGAATATCTGGGGGGAGGCTCTGCCCTTGATCTAGTAAGTAAATTATGTATGGTTTTTGTTATTTTACCTCATATAATTATTTTCCTATCTTATAATTTTGGAAACTATAATATGTCATTTGGCTATGACAATGTTTGCTTCCAGTAAATGAGAAAAAGTATTTGTCAATGCCAGAAAAATGTTCTTTTCCATGAAGCAAGACTGATTATTTGTATAGATGGAAGGGAACTAAGCAACGTAATGTTGGAAGCAGGATATAAACATCTTAGAATGCTAATCTTCAGTCAGCCAGAGAGCACTAGTGCCTGAAAACAGTTTTTCTGTCTCTCAATTCTGCCACCACAGCTCCTCCTAGTGTGTACGTTTTAACGTCTCTTTCCTACCACTGCCACCCCCAAACAAACAAACAAACGTTTCCTTGTTTGAAGTCTCACTGAATTCTAGAGACAGAAACAAGATTTAGGCCTGTATTAAAAACTGTATTTCAAAGAAATAGGAGGAGCTGTGGACTACCTCGAGGGTAGAGAGGCCTTACAGAGAGACCTGGATAGACTGGAGAGCTAGACAATCACCAGCCCTATGAAAGTTAACAAGAGCAAGTGTTGGATTCTCCACCTGGGATGGGGTAATCCTGGTTGTATGTACAAACTGGGGAATGAGGGGCTGGAAAGCAGCCCTGCGGAAAGCAGTGGGGGGGGTTGGGCTGATGGCAAGGTGACTGTGAGTCAGCAGTGTTCCCCGGCAGCCAAAAGGGCCAACAGTGTCCTGGGGAGCATCAAGCACCGCCTGGCTAGCCAGTCCAGGGAGGTGACTGTCCCACCCTACACCGCGTGCTGCAGCCCCACCGTGAGTGCTGAGTGCAGGTTGGGCACCTCAGTACACGGGCATCGAGCTATTCCTGTGTCCAGAGGAGGGCGAACGAGGTGGTGAAAGACCTCGAGGGCAAGACTTCAGGGAGCAGCTGAGATCACTTGGTTTGTCCCGCTTGGAGAAGGCTGAGGGGTGACCTCATCGCAGCCTACACCTTCCTCAAGGTGGGCAGCAGAGGAGGAGGTGCTGATCTCTCTGGTGAGCAGCGACAGGACATGAGGAGATGGAATGAAGCTGCATCAGGGGAAGTCAGACTGGATGTTAGGAGAAGGTTCTCCACTGAGAGGGTTGGCAGTCACTGGAACAGGCTCCCCGGGGGAGTGGTGCCAAGCCCATCAGAGTTCAGGGAGTGTCTGGACGCGCACTCTTAGTCCTATGGTTCAGTTTTAAGTAGTCCTGTGAGAAGCAGGGAGTTGGACTCGATGATCCATATGGGTCACTTCCAACACGTTTATGATTCTAGGATGTATTTTTTGGGTTTGTATGCCAGGCATAACTGTACAATAGAACCTTGTAAACTGTAACTTTAGTGAACCATATCCGTTCTGTTTCTCTTCTGGTAGAGGACATCCGTTTAATAAAGCGTGATTCTTTAAAGATATGGTTCAAACTAGACTATGTCAGATACCGTAACAAAAATTATCCAGTTTTGAGTCAGAATTCCAAAGGTTCAGTGCAGATTGTGTTTTCCATTATTGGGTGCTGGCCATTCCCTTTAGCTATTAAAAAAATATTCACATGCCATCTTATATTTATTGAGGGTTTTTAAAATACTATTTCTAAATAACTATATTAAAAATGGATGTTTTAAGTATGTAAAAATTGTCATACCAATTGAGACCGAATATGGCATAGTTAAATATATGCTAATAAATATTGGAG
>NW_010233899.1:2425-21232 GCF_000690775.1 Eurypyga helias
AGAGATTCTGCTGGTGACGTCCAGAAGACAGGAGGTGGTAGTAAATGGAAACTTCCTGCAGTTGAGATGCCATATTTTAATTGTAATTATCTTTTGGAACCCATTAATACCTTTAGTTTCTACATTGTGTTCGAAGGGGTTCTATGGTTGTGTAAAAACTGATCATGTTCCCCATAAAGAAAAGCTGGAAAATGTTTATTTATTGTTGTGATAGTGTTTTTCCTGACAAAAGAGCAATTGGAAACTGAGTTTGCTTTTATAAATTATTACTTTCTTTGTGCTTCAAAAAGCATCTGGAAAACAGATGTTACCATATTTTTCTTGGGGTTTTTTTAATCACGCACATTTCACTTGTGTGGTGACCACATGTTTATTCCCTAAGTTTGTTGCCTAGAAATAGTACAACGTCTTTGGTCACATCCTGAAATGTTATTGAAGAAATTGTGCCACAGAAGTGAAATCATCATGTAAGCGTATATGGTCTTGTGTGTGCTTCATTTGATTCCAATTTATGTTCTGCTGCATGTTTTCCTAGCTCTAACATGCATGATATGGTTCTAAACCTGCATCTGGTAGGACAACTGGCACACTTTATCACATTTCTGTACTTGAGGCAAGACTCAATGGGAGTCTTGAATTCCATGTTCAAATTGTACGTGTCATGTTAGCCTGGTGTTTTCTGTACTTGGGTATGCCCTGCCCATTTTGAAAATCACACCTCATAAGGGAAAGTACTATTAATGCAATTACATGTATGTTGTTGTTTATCTTTGAGTATAAACTAAGGAGGTGATTGGTGACAGCCAACATGGCTACACTGAGGGCAAATCGTGCCTGACCGATTTGGTGGCCTTCTATGGCAGGGTTACAGAGTTGGTGGATAAGGGAAGAGCAACTGATGTCATCTACCTGGACTTGTGCAAAGGGTTTGACACTGTCCCACACAACTTCATTGTCTCTAAATTGGAGAGACATGGATTTGATGGGTGGACTACTCAGTGGATAAGGAATTGGCTGGATGGTCACACTCAGAGTTGTGATCAATGTCTCGATGTGTAAGTGAAGACCCGTGATGAGCAGTGTTCCTCAGGGACTGGTGCTGTTCAACATCTTTGTCAGTGACATGGATGATGGGATCGAGTGCACCCTCAGCAAGTTTGCTGATGACTCCAAGCTGTGTGGTGCTGTCAACACGCTGGAGGGCAGGGATGCCATCCAGAGGGACCTGGACAGGCTGGAGAGGTGGGCCACTGCCAACATCATGGAGTTCAACAAGGCCAAGGGCAAGGTCCTGCACCTGGGTCAGGGCAATCCTAAACACAAGGACAGGCTGGGTGGAGAATGGATCAAGCGCAGCTCCGAGGAGAAGGACTTGGGGGTACTGGTGGATGAAAAGCCTGTATTGACAGAACAAAGGGTAACAGGTTTAAACTGAAAGCGAGGAGATTTAGATTGGACGTCAGGCAGAAGTTCTTCCCGGAGAGGGTGGTGAGGCACTGGCACAGGTTGCCCAGAGAAGCTGTGGATGCCCCATCCCTGGAAGTGTTCAAGGCCAGGCTGGATGAGGCTTTGAGCAACCTGGTCTAGTGGAAGGTGTCCCTGCCCATGGCAGGGGGGTTGGATCTACCTGCCTTCCAACCCATTCTGTTATTCTGTGATAGTTTAGGTTTGTGGCTGAGGTACAAGCTCTTATATTCTCGGCCTTAGTCTGTTCCTCCTCACTAAGACGAACTAACATCTGTGGCGCTCACAGACTAGCTGGAGCAAAGCCTTGAGAATGTCTTAGTGGGACTGTCTTCAGAGAGTGGCAATATCATGTATATTATCAAAGCTAAAGAAAAGCAAAAAAGTTTGTAAGCAAATGTACAAAGGTAAAACAGATATGTTGTCTGCATTACACAAAATCTTACTTCTGTTCCTACCTATTAGCTGAGGATTTGTGTGAAGGATCTAAGACTTTAATTTTAATCTGAAAAATTTTGGCTGAAATGCGTGCTTTTTCACAGAGTAAAGTTTCAGAGATACAACTTTCTGATTGTGTTTTGCAGTCACTGCTATTGTGGAGTAAACTAGAATGCTGCAATATTTCCAATATTATTTGTTGTCCACAAAGTTTCAGTCTCATAAAACGCCCTTACTGGTTAAGAAACCTCTCTGAGTAGTGACCTTTCCTCCACTCCTTTGAGTTAGTGGCATACACACTTTTAGAACTTATTTCAGCTGTGGAGAGCTCTGAGATCTGTCACCACTGCTGTTTTTTCTCGTAAGAGTTTAAATTATTTGGAACCATTAATTTGCAGATTTATACCTTCAGTTTTATATGAAAAAAAGTCTTTTAATATTCAGTGCTGTGTCAGCCTAGCAGTTTGAGTTTTGTTTTGGAAATATTCAGTGCTGTGTCAGTCTAGCAGTTTGAGTTTTGTTTTGGAGAGCTTCACAAAATCCCTTGCAGTATATACTAATAGGATGTGTGATTGATGTGGTATCTTATATGCCTCAGTTTCTTTTTCAGACTTCGACATTTGGATCCATGTAGGGCCTGTGGTGTTACACATCTAAGTTCAGTGTAAATGGTCAGATTAGATGTCTTAAGTTCAGTGTAAATGGTCAGATTATAATGTAGATACTTCTCAAATGCAGCATATAATATATCCGTGACCTGACCACAAAGCAGTAACTTGAAACTGTGTCTTTGTGGGACCTCTACCAAACTTCTAAGTGTGTTAGATAAAGTATTTCTTTGCCTGTTTTTCAGAAGGCCGCTTAGTTTAGAATGATGTATTTTTTAAGAATATTCTGGGTTGTATCTTGTGTTACAAAGCTAGGAAATTGGAAGTTTTGAGGTGTGACAGAAGAAGTTTTATAGGTTTTTTTATAGTCGCATTTATTTCTGTTCTCTATTTCTCCTTTATTGTATATATATACGATGCATACATGTATTTATATAAGTATTTCTTCTGTCTCCTAGTTAGAACCTGGCTCACTCGATGAAACCCAGATTGCTACAATATTGAGGGAGATACTCAAAGGACTTGATTACTTGCATTCAGAAAAGAAAATCCATAGAGATATTAAAGGTAAGTTGTTTTTATTTGTATTCTAATAATATTAGAAGAGCTTATGCAATATAAATGAACACCCTTCCAGTGTCAAATATCTTCATTTCTGCCATTTTCACTTCTTTATTCCAGCTGCTAATGTATTGCTATCTGAACAAGGGGAAGTAAAGCTAGCAGATTTTGGAGTAGCAGGACAACTAACAGATACACAGATAAAGAGGAATACCTTTGTGGGAACACCGTTTTGGATGGCACCTGAAGTAATAAAGCAATCAGCGTATGATTCAAAGGTGAGGTATTTCAAGGCATCAGCCAAAGTCCCTTCCTTTTTTAACTTGAACTACATAGGTTGGTCTTCAGAGCGTAGGTAATAACTTTGGCTGTGTCCAGACAGGCGTGCATTTAGGTGATACCTAGCAGCTATAAGCTGTCAGCAAGGAAAGAAGCTTTCCTAATTTGTATCTAAACCTTAAGTTTCCTAGTGTAGATTGCAAGAAATATTACAGTGTTGACAAACACATCCTGTCACCCTATATCCCACTCTATTGTGAGTAGCTTTGGTGGTTGTTTAAAAGCAGAAGAGAGCAAGTACATACAAAGGGTTAATACGCTTCCACTTGTTGTTAGAAAAAAAGTAGTCAGCAACACCGTTGAAGAATATGGATCTGGTGGGTGCAAATGTGTTGTTTGAAAGTGCTGTAGTTTATCTGTGTAATTCAGTGGTGCCCAGCAACAAGACAGGGGGCAATGGGCACAGACAAATTCCTTATCAACATAAGGAAACCCTTCTTCCCTGTGAGGGTGACAGAGCCCTGGAACAGGCTGCACAGAGAGGGGGTGGAGTCTCCTTCTTTAGAGACTTTCAAAAGCCGCCTGGGCTTGTTCCTGTGTGATCTACTCCAGGTGATCCTGCTCTGGCAGGGGGTTGGCCTAGGTGATCTCTGATGGTCCCTTCCAACCCCCAGCATTCTGTGGCCTGTGGAGGAATGTGCTGCATAGGTCTATGCTGCTCTCTGACCATGTTCTTTTAGATGTTCCATATAGGGAGGTTTTAATGTTTAATATCAAATTTACTTACTTGTAGATACCTACATTACACAGGAGTTTGATTTAGCAGAGTGGTACGGCAGTGTACCGAAATCACAACACAAGCACAATATATCAATTGTCACATGCAGCTGCATCACAACAGAAATGTGATTTCCGTTACTGGTCTCCATATGCTCACCAGCATGACACTGGGTGTCCCCAGTTGCCAAGAAGGAATGTGTGCATCGGGTCTAGCTCAGACCCATTGCTCTTTTCCAAGTTCGTTTTTTATACCGTTAGGCTGAGCGACATATGCACCTCCTTGCTGCCCCTCCCTCCCTTCCCTCTCCCTCTTTTCCCTCTCCCTCCTGCTGGTTTGGCTAGCTCAGCAAGACATTGCTCCACTGCTCACATCGGGGAGGGCTGTTTGCACAACCCGGTGACCCACTGGTGCAGCTGTGTATCTGAAACAAAGGTCACCCTCGGGTCCCACGTGTGTGGAGATCAGCTTGCTTTCTGATAACCAGCAGTCGTTCCTTATGTTGTTCCTTGAGCTCATCTTTCTTGCCCATCTCCTCTGACCCCCTTGTAGGGATTTGTTGCTTGGTCACGTCGCCATGGAGTGAGACAGGGTGGTGTGTTTCTTTCCACCCTCATCCATATAAGGAACACACCAGTACTGACTCTGGCTGGTTTGCAGTGTTGCTTCCCTATTTGATAGCTTTCTGTAGAGAGGAAATTTAAAAATAACAAGCAGAGCTCTGTACAGCCTCTAGAAACTTAACAATGTCAAGCCAAGTCCCAATTTATGTTCCCAATACTGTGCTCTCAAGGTTTTGTGAGGCGTTTTGGAATGCTTTATGCACATGTGAGCTGTGTATTCCTTAACTGCCACACAGAATTTGCCCATTCCATTGCTGCTTTATTCAGTCCCATTCCCAAACTGTTCTGTGTCCTTAAGATATTCCTAATATTCTTTCTCAGACCATGTATTGCAAGGTATACTTACAAGGCATTCCAACAGTTGTCTTTATTGCCTAAAAAACAATCAAGGTATGATTTTTGACATAGAGACTAAAATTTCAGCAGCTTCTGTCAGACTTTTGTAAATGATAATTCAGACCGATGTATTTGAGAACACAGGCTTTCCAGGTGGCTGGTGTGAGAGAGCAAGTTAGCTAACATGTTTGCATTTTCATGTGGTCAGTAGCTAATCCGAGGCGTACTTGACAGCAAAAATTTCAACTTCAGTTTTCATTTTCCCTCCTGGTTTATTTTGAAAGTCCAAGTACTCCACAGGGGTGATAAAATCTAGCTGCTAAAGTAACTATCAGCCATGGGGGAAAATAGTGAAATGTCAAAACATGACTGTAATTGTTATGTTAAAGCTAATATCTGGGTTTTTTTTAAATTTCTTTTCCGTTTTTATATAACTTTTCCCATACCATCTATTTCCTTCTCTCCAAGCTATTTGTTCTTTGATACAGTGTCCTTATAATCTCTCTCTTCTAATTTCCATTATTTTGGCAATAGTTCTTACTACTTCCTCATGTTTTGATTCCTTTCTTCATCTGAAAGTCAGAATCTTTTCTCATCTGCTTCAGTTTTTCAATATCTAGTTCTCTGTCCTTTCTACTACATAATTTCTAATAGGAAAAAACATCTTTAAAAATGTTTTTCTCCTGCACATAGCCTGTTTTCTTTGATTTACGAGAGCTTCAAAGTCAGACTAAATTTTACTCATTAGAATGGAAGACAAAAGGCTTATGGCAGTACTGCAGTAAATAATAGTTACCAGTAACTTGCTGACTCTTGTCTGAACTTGGAAGAATAACTTTTGTTCAAGGTTTGAAACTGTAAAAACCTTAACGTGGTAAAATTTAGTGATGATACAGTGTGGTCACTTCTTAAGGTCATGCTTCTCCCTCCCTGTTTGGAGGACTGATTTGTGCTTCTTCTGGAGTTTCATTGTCACAGATAAACGCATCCTAGAAACGCCAGGCATGGAAGTGGTGCTTACCCCTGTTTTGAGATCCTTTCTTTTCTGTGAAAGGAGACATTACACTTCCAGAGGAATTTTAGGGTTTCATTCTTGATGCTTCCAACAGGAATGGGCTTCCAAAACCCACCTGGGACTTCAAAAAGTTCAGTGTGTAGCTGTGGTTTGTTGGACTTTTTAGTTCATGTTCTGTGAAGGAAAGTCACTAGCAGTAAAAGTTATAAATATATGAGGGGAAAAAAGGGAAGTATTTACGTATATACGCGTGTGCATGTGGATATCTATGCACATGCACACATACAAATTACATTTTTATACATACACATGCTCCATCTGTGACTCTTTTCTGGCAGAAAAGCTATCCATTTATATGGCTTTAGCACATTCTTCTTGAGAAACTGAAATTCAGAACGAGCTGGAAATAACAATGCTCAGTTGTTAACAGGAAGACTCCTCTTTGCAGGTGGCATTTTTCTTTCATAACCAAGAAAAGCTTTCCTGCTAGGGGGAAGTTACTCACAATTATACTCAGACTTGAGGAGAGCTTAGCTGATAATGCTGTAATTAAGAATGGAACTCAGAGCTGAGGTACTTATGTATTTCTCTCTGCTCAGTGTGAGGTGACAGTTCTGTAACATGGGTTAAGAAAACATCATTTTATAAAGTCAATGGTATGCTAATTGACTGAGGTTTTTTTTTCCATCCATTGCAAAATTAAGTAACTAACCTCTTCACAATAGAATACTGCCTGAACGAGGGAGCAGGAGATTGTTTTCAGCCGTGCAATCTAGCTGTGCCACTGGGATGGGTCCATACACTGCGGCTGTCAGCCTGTAGTCCTGTATGACATATCTCTGTTTCAAGATCAGTTATAACTGCCTGTGTAATAGTACTGATTTAAAAAAAGTTTTAAAACTCTAATAAGCAACAGTGCTTTATGCTGTAGAGTAAAAACAACCAAGGAACCCTGTGTACATAAACCAGACCCTGTTAGCAATTTACATGTGAAATGATTTACCAATAAAGCTTTAAAATCTGCCTTTGCAAGCAACACCATTTCTTCTTTCTCCAGCCTGATCTTAAACCCATTGTTTCTTACAGGCAGATATCTGGTCATTAGGCATAACAGCCATAGAACTTGCAAAAGGAGAGCCACCTCATTCAGACTTGCATCCCATGAAGGTTTTGTTCCTCATTCCTAAGAACAATCCACCAACACTGGAAGGAAACTTCAGTAAATCCCTCAAAGAATTTGTCGAGGCCTGCTTAAACAAGGACCCAAGCTTTGTGAGTTTCATCTGTCAGTGTATAGTAGAGAACTTGACTGGTTTACGTGAATTGCCTGAACAAACAGAGCTTTCCTTTTATTTTTTTTAGATACTATATATACATTTAAAATCTCATTTGTATCAAGACTGAAGTCTGGGTTTCTTAATCTTCTTATACTGAGTCACTTAACTCGAGCACAGTAAAAACAGCTTCTTTTTCCTTTTTTTTTTTTTAAGAGGCCTACTGCAAAGGAGCTCTTAAAACACAAGTTTATTCTACGAAACTCAAAGAAAATTTCCTACCTGACTGACCTTATTGATAGGCACAAGAGATGGAAGTCTGAACAAAGTCACGACGAATCCAGTTCTGATGATTCAGATACGTAAGTTGGATGAGTATGTAAAATATCCTTTGTAAATACAGGAGCCAAGAAGTTATTTTTAGCGCATATATACCTGTGTTTTGATGTTTACAGCTTTTCAGCTGAGCAGTCTTGATAAACTAATGAAATCTTGATTCCAGTGTTGCAAGGGATTTCCTGCAAGTGACAGTCACTGAGACCAATTCTTCTGGCCTGTTCCATGCTACCTTCTCTCTTACACAGGGTCCCTCCTAGCCGTAAGGCCAGCTGTTACTCCTGTCACGCGAGCAGGAAGTAGGTCTCACCCTGCGCAGCCAAGCAGCAGTATGCGCATGCACTCTGCCGTGTGTGCCCATGGCTACGTAAGGAGGGGAGTTGTCTCCCTGGTGGCAGGCTGTCCCTCATTTTGGCTCTCTGAGTAAACAGGCAGAAGCATAGCCTTGCGTGTAAGAGAGGGTTAGTGGACAGCATTGCCGTGATATCGGGGTTTTGGTGTACAAAGCATATTGCCAAGTTTTTTTTATGAGGGTGTTTTTTCCTATCCTTCCAGAATGGTTGGGCCATTACAGCATGTTAGTCATGAAATGTCAAATTACTTATTGAAAAAGAAGTGTTGTAAATATTTCCAGATTTCTTTCCTTTCCAGCTTTTACTTCTCTCCATCAAATGTTGATGGAGCTGTTCAACAGGTTCATGAGTTAGTTTCTGTAGGAAACCAAGTTACAAATAGCTGACTCCATTAAAAAGTTAGCTTTGTTAGTCTAAAAGTAATTGTGAAAATAGTGAGTATCATCAGATTACACAATTTTGTAAACCAGGTGAAGGGGTTGCCACAACTTGTTCACAAACCTATTAATTCTTTATAATAAAGAAACCAACTGTCCCCTTCAGTTCCAGTCTATGTGCTAATGGCAATCATCAGGCTGGTGATGAGTTTTTGGCTGCCATTACAGCTGTAGGTTTGTCCTACGTTATTAATGGATTGATTCCTGCCAGTGATCACAGCTCCAGCCCCAAACCAGGTCTGATTTAGAAGGTAAATTGCTAGTCCTAAAACTGGTCCCGGATCAGTTACGACCTGAACTTTGGCATCCATTGCTCCTGTGGAATGTCGGACCGGCTTCGAAGGCTTGGCATAGGACAGGAGCGGAAGTGGAACGGTTATTGCGTGCTTGGGAGACAGTTTAGTGTTACATCTAAGCCTGCTTTCCCCTCCCTTCCACAGCAGCCCTTATGTTAGATGTGATAAAAGGGTGAGTTGACCTGGCATGCTGGAATACTAACTTTCCAAATGGATAAACGTTTTGCTGTTGGATCAATTTGCTAGGGCTCATATATACAAGGAAGGTAGACCTGTCTCTTTTAGTGACAGCCAGAGCTTCTATGTGACTTCAAGCAGAAATCTTGTCCTTTCAACTTTGCAGGAATTACAGAAAAAATAAAATTCACTATGCCATCTGCAAAATATGAGAAAAAAAAAAAAAGATTGGTTTACGGTGATGTAGTTTGTTAAAGCCATGCTCTATCTGTACTTTTTTAGCCAATTTTTTTAAAATGGAAAATTTCCCTTGCTAACAGGCTGGGGATGAACTGTCTTCCTCAAAGGTATCCTAAGCTAGTGTCTTGGCTGTTCTTCTAGGCAAACAAAAAATCCCTACATTGTCTTCTAATTTTTCCCCTTTCCCTAACAATTTGAACTTCTAAAGCCAGTTTTCAGGTAGTAATAAACTACTTCATGTTACTTGTTATGTGACTTGGGAAATGTTTTCAATCTGTTATGCCTCTTGTTTTTTGAAGTTAATTTAACATCTAGTGAAATATGTTGGTTTAATTTTATTTCTTTTTTTAATTTTCCCAAAAGAAAAATCACATTACTTTTCATACATGTCTTTATGGGCTTGCACGATAGCATCCTGATTTTGAAATTGACTGGAGTTTTCATGTTTAGCATATAAATTGCATGAACGCAGCCAAGAAAGTGTAGCTAATAAAACTTCTTTTTTTCCCACCTTGAAGTGAACCAGATGGCCAGGCTTCAGGTGGGAGTGATTCAGGAGAGTGGATCTTTACAATAAGAGAAAAAGACCCCAAGAATCTAGAAAATGGAGCAGCACAGCCTTTGGAGTTGCAAAGAAATAAGGTGCTTAAAATATCAACTCTTATGCGAAGAGATAATTCTTGTTTTAATAATTGGGTAGATTTAGATTGGACATCAGGAAGAAGTTCTTCCCGGAGAGGGTGGTGAGGCACCCGGAGTTCTTCCCAGAGAGGGGGGTGGAGCTGTGGATGGCCCATCCCTGGAAGTGTTCAAGGCCAGGCTGGATGAGGCTTTGAGCAACCTGGTCTAGTGGAAGGTGTCCCTGCCCATGGCAGGGGAGTTGGAACTGGATGGTCTTTAAGGTCCCTTCCAACTCGAACCATTCTGTGATTCTGTCAATTTAGTGGGGTGATTCTGTATTTTTCACAAGTCTGTTGTGTACCTTTAAACACATTTAAACTGTAAAAGTTTCAGAAGTTTTGCTACAAATGTATATTCTACAGTTGCCTTTCACAAAACGCTTTGAGTAAGTCTTGAAGTGTGGGTATTCTCTAAACATGTCCTTTTTCTGTAGTTCATGAAATATGAAAGAAAATATTTCTGTAGCTTATGAAATATTAGCACTGGAGGAAAACCAAGCAATATTTTATTTTAGAAATCTTTCTTCAGTAAAGGAAATTTAAGAAGTACAGTACAAAGCTAGACTGGCTTTCAGGGAAGACATTCTGGTCTTTTAGGAAAAAAAACCCAAAACCTATAGTGTAGCAAAGAACAGAATGTGACCCAACCCAGTAAAACCAAACAAAAAACCCTTACCCAGAATAAGGGGTGTTTAGGAGCTGCTCCCTTGTATTTTCTGCAGCCTGTATGGCTGGGCAAATGGTTGCCACCCTGGCTCTGAACATTCTGGGTGTGTGCTCTTATCAGAACTGGAGAAATATAAGAAAAATATTGTATTGTGTGGGAGGAACCTAGTTAGTAAACATCCATGTCTCTGATTTAGTATGTGCTCAGCAGAGTTGTTTGGTGGGGCTTGCTTGGTTGTTTGTTTTTTTTTTTTTCTTTGTTCCTTTGGCCTCCCATTCCCCACAGTGCTTTGGTATAGTCCATGATAGAACATTTTACATATTTGTGTATACACAGAAACAGATTTTTCATAAAGTATAGCATGTTGGAACTACTTCTTTTCTTTAATTAGAAACAGAATACAATGAGAATGGTTTTTTTGAGAAATAAAATTGGTTAGAATTTTTGTTTTCTTTAAAGGAAAAGGATATCCCAAAGAGGCCTCTATCCCAGTGCCTGTCTACAGTTATATCCCCTTTATTTGCAGAGGTAAGTTATTGCTTTCAAACATAACCATTCTCAGATTTGTGTCTCTGAAAAATATGATGAATGGTACCTGAAGTTTCTACAACCCATCTGGGACTTGATGTGTTAGTTTTAGCTGTACCCTTTGCTTTCATGCACATCTGCTTTTGTATCTGTTTTGCTTCTAACCATGCTTCATGTGCATGGTAGCAGCATCAACCCTGCTAGCCTAAAGCAAGGAACACGAAAACACAAAGGTATGTAAATGTTTGGAATGCAGGGTTCCATCCTTTGACACTGTTTTATCTCTTTATCTGTCCTGAGGGGGACTTTTTACAAGGGTCTGTAGTGACAGGACAAGGGGGAATGGGTTTAAACTGAAAGTGGGGAGGTTTAGATTGGATATCAGGAAGAAGTTCTTCCTGGAGAGGGTGGTGAGGCACTGGAACAGGTTGCCCAGAGAAGCTGTGGATGCCCCATCCCTGGAAGTGTTCAAGGCCAGGCTGGATGAGGCTTTGAGCAACCTGGTCTAGTGGAAGGTGTCCCTGCCCATGGCAGGGGGGTTGGAACTAGATGGTCTTTAAGGTCCCTTCCAACCCAAACTGTTCTATGATTCTATGATATTATCTGTTACTTGTCAGCGTTCCAAGATGTGGCTGTGGACCAGATCAGGAAGTACTTAACTTCTGAATTTCAGTGTGAAAAACTGTATTCTGTTCCCATGCTGAATTTTGTTTTTCATATTTGGTATTTTTTTTCCAAATGCTTGAAAACAACTTTAAAAAAAAAATCTGTGAAGGGGAAGCCAGGTATTTCTGAAGCTGTGATTATTTTAAAAAGTTGATAGAACTCTAAGAAACAAATACCCCTCTCGCTCTAGCATTGATATGATTTTTAAAAATCATAATTATTTCATTCATTGTAACTTACAGAAATAAATTTAGAAAAACTGTTCTAATGAAAAGACGTTGCCTTAATTGTATTTGAATGAATGAAGTCCTGCTTCAGAGGATTATCGTTGTTTTGCATGCTGCTCATTAAGAATATTGAGTGCAGTAAAGCAATTAAACCTATTTAAGGGGGATGACCTCTGTATTTAGTTATTCAGACTTCAGTATTAAGTCAGCCTGTCATTCTCCTGTGTAAAGTGGAGAAACACTTTAAACAGGAATTTGGGGGATTTTCCATTTCTTTATGTATTACCCACTTTCTTGCCTATGCTGGAGAATTTTCTTTCAATTCCCTACTCTTCCTTCTGCCAAATATTTTTCTGGTTGCTCTGCATGTCCTTAAGGTTTTCCTTCTCCTCTTTCTGTCACACATGATACAGGTCCTGCATCCACCATCTTCCACAATCTGTCTTCCATTTTTATCCTTCCTTTATTTTCCATTTTTCTCTCCACCATGCCCTTTATTACCAGCCTTCTAGGTAACTCTGCTCTGGGTCTTCCTTCCCGTGGTATTGCCAGGTAGTTGCTGTGTCATTCTTTGCCTGCCTTGCTTCCCATTTTCATCTTCATCCTTTTAATTGGTGCTGATCCCTGTGGGTAAATGATTCCCTGAGCACCGCCGCAGCAGCACAGACTTTATTCACTGCGGACCTTCTCGAGGTTGCCAGTTACTGCCATCTCTGTAGCGTGTGGAGGCTACGGACAAACTTTTCCTCACACTTTGCTGTAACTTTGCATGCTGTGGGAGAAGACTCTTGGTCTGCTATCCGTTTAGTTCATCCTTCAGACTCCCATGAAACTTCTGGTGGATAGCCACAGCTTTCCCAAACTATTCCAGAATCTCGTTGCAGGGTTTCCTTTCTCTTGTGGGCTTGGCTACGGTCTGCTGTCTGGAGGAAGCCTTATGTTAAATTTTCAGTGTTCAAACCACGGGTATTTGCACCCTCAGGAATTACTGTCAGCTAAATTAGTGAGTTACTCCATGGAGCTCCTCCAAAAAGAATGAAGCCAGCCGGTCAGAGCTCTTTGTTGTCATGGAGGCTTTGAAGCTTTTGGCACAGGGCGGGTGTAAAAAAACCAACTGCTGTCCCTAAGTAGTCTCACAGGGGAAGACGGTGCTCTGCATCCTTCTCTCTTTCAGCTGAACTCTGATACAACTCCGAAGAGCCCCGCAGAGAGGGCCCTGCCTGTCGCTGTTGCTGGTAGTAATCTGAACCTTGGTGCGCCTCAGCAAAGCAATTAAAAAACAAAACACCCCAAACAAAACAAGCCCCCCTCACCCCTCCCAACTTTTTTCCAATGAAATCTAGATCCTGCTGAGATATTGGAATGTTCCTCAGTGAGTTCTGAGAAAGAAAGCCTTGTACCAGCCATACTCAGCACCTTATACCAGCTCCTACATAAGCGAGGCACCTAGACCTTCCCTTTGAGCCCTCAGTTCCTGCCTAATCATTGGACCCTTTGCTTCAGGGGGCAGATGGGAGTGTGTTGGAGTTGACAGGGTGAAAATATTTTCTAACAGTGCTTGCACAAGCGCACCTGGAGTATATATGTGCTGTATACTACAGCACATAAAACATGTAACACCTAAGCTGTAAGTGGACAAGTGCATATACTAAAGTGTGTATGTATAAGCATCACATCTTGAAACCCAACAGCTACAGGCAAATAGTGCGTCTTTCGTGGGATACTGTGTCCTAATTTTTGAATGTGAGCACACTGAAAAGGGTATGTGAATGATTGAAGGCTTGTGAAGAAGAATGACATCCTGGTAACTACTCCAAAGACTAACCTCAGGATGTGAGGGTGCATAATGAAAGGCAAATCCTGACATTGTGAACACTGGCGGTCACTTCCTAACAAGCTTCTGCATTCTATTGTCTATAGAAATATTTATGAATCTCTCATGAATATATCTCTTCCTGTTTTTTCTTTCAGTTGAAAGAGAAGAGTGAAGTGTGTGGTGGAAACACCGACTCCATAGAAGAGCTGAGAAAGGCCATTTACTTGGCTGAAGAGTCGTGTCCGGGCATTGCAGATAACATGGTGTCACACCTTGTGCAGAGGCTTCAGAGGTGATGAAATCCTTTCCTTAAGGGTTACAGAAAATTGCAGATCTGATTCTGCAAATATTTGACTAGTGTTAAAGAGTTCCTCTCTCTTTATACTAGTGGAAAAAAGTACTTGTGCTTAGAGTCTGTACGATTGCGTTTGCTTAGTGGAAAATAGTTAATCGTATCAGCAGCTCTAATTTCTAGCTTCGGGGGATAGTCCACATCTACGTTCATCCTATTGGTGTGCAAACTGTGTGTCAAAGGAAACTGGAGAGCCTTTTCCCTTTGCAGCCCACGTAAGGCACGTTCACGCTTTCTTAGTGTTGGGGTGTATGTTGCGGGGGATGCCCCGTGTTGCTCTTCGTTTCTTTCACCCACTTCGGTAAACGGACTGTTCAGTTAGGTCGTGTTTCGGTCAGTCATGTAGGAAGTGGTTCCTTGTTCACTCACTGGAGAGAGTCTGTGTGGCCTTTTGGGTGCTACATCCAAAGCCAGCTTCTCGTATTACTTCAAAAGGCCAAATTTCACAAGAGGGTTTCTAACGGCCTTGGTTGGGAATGTATTTCTAACAACTTGCTGTTCTTATAACTGCTCCACAAGAAAAAATCAGTGGTATAAATTTCAGGATACTTCTTGAAGAGGCTTTATATGCACCCTTGAATCCAGGAGCTGTCATGAATCTACACCATCCAGGTTGGGTTGCTCGGCACTAGGAAAAACTCATGGCAGGCATGAAGCACGGACTGCTACCTCCAAGAAAAACCACCCTGAGCAGGTGGTCTCCCTTTTACTAGCTCTACCCATGGCTTGGTACATTTTAAGAACTCACACCTCTGAAGTTAAAGGAGGGTGTTGTCAGTCTGAGGCTTTGTCATTCAGTAAAAATCAGTGCCAAGAAATGTGCACACAGCCATGTTTCTTGCTTTCTGGGCTGTTAAGCGTGAAGCCCAGTCAGCATCTCTAGTGCAAAAATGTCACCCCTTGATGCCAGTTGTCCTGATTCTCAGTTCAGTTGATTTAGGCTTGAAGGAGTTTCTGGAGCTTCCACCTCAGCTGGTTTCTATTAGAGGTTCCCAAACTGACCCCAGTCTTTCATCAGGTCACTATTTCCGTGTCAAGTTTCTATCAGCTTGGTACATTCCTGGAACTGGGAACCTCAAAGGCTTTTCATGCTGCAACTGAAGCTCCATGTTGCAACTCCATCCAGAAAGTGAGCGAAAGAAATGAATGGCAGGATTCCCCCTGAAACAGGAGTTTGAACCATTCCATAGCTTAGTAGGTATCCCTCATGGATAAAGCTATTTTGGGAACTAGTCAACTTCTAAAAAGGTAATTTCTTCTTGTTTGAATACTGCAAGAAGTACACTCCCTTACATCACCAAGTCATTTATTGTATCCACTTGCCATGTCCTCTCAGTTTGGTAGCCACCTACTGAAGATGGCTCTTCAACATGTTTCTCATGAGATTTTCACTCCCCTTCCAGTTGGTTCAAACTGGATTTCCCAAGTTGGTCCGAACGAATTCGTTGGGACCCTCGGAAGATCTGCCCCATACCTTGAGTGTCTCCGTTTACCCTCACCCTCCATTTCTGATCTCTGACATTCTATGAAGTTTATTGAAAGCTTAACATGACTAAATTGTGTGCCTCTTTTTTGGATGATTTCAGAATCTGCTTAGAGCAAGGAATACGGGTTCCCTGCCCTAGTAATATTTTGGAAAGGTTATGATGTAAAATTGCCAAGTAGGGAAGTTGCAATCAGAAACTGTTGCCCGCCCTCATCTCCGTGATTCTTACATCGCCGTGTACATCTCAGTCCCTCACGCAGGCGCGGGTTGTCGCCGTCCATCAGCGAAGCAGCGGTGTTCTCATGGGGCATGCTTGACATGTTGTTCAGCTCTTCTTTTGTCCTTGAAGCGTGACTGCTGTGGTGGGTGTCGTTCCGCAAGGGAAAAGGCTGGAACTTCAACGGTGTGAAATGGAGTAACTTTTTAGTTGCTGCTGCTGGTAGAACACGGTTCCGAAGGCCACGGCGATAACTATTTCTTTTCCTCTTCAGATACTCGCTAGCTGGAGGAAGTACCGCGTCCTACTGACGTGCTGCTCCTGACTTTTCTAAGACAGCAGAGATCCCCCGGTGTCCGCACCGAAGGCGCGCACCCTAATGTCGTTCTGCCCCTCGGTCACCGGAACAGGAGGGACGTTCCGAAATGTGCAAGAGTAAAGTCTCTCGGGTGGAGGCGGTCTCTTTCAGCTCCTTAAAGCTATTATTTTTTGTAATGATAATGCACATATTCCAGGGAGGTGTCTTTTTGTAAAATCTGAAATGTATATTTAGGTTTGTGATAGAGAAATTGAAGATATTGAGAAACCTCAGGTATCCTGCTTTAAGAATTCCACTGGGAGATGGAGTATGTTTGTTGGAATTGTGTACAGATGTGTATATAATGTCTTTTTTTAATCTGAAAGCCTTTCAACGTGCATAAGGAATCACTGTGTACAAAATGGTAAAGTGCTTCTGTAGATACCGTTAGTGGGGTAAATATCTGACAGGCCATAACTGAGTATTGCCTTGCCTTTATTACGTGTACCTTTTGAGTTGCGCGACAAGTGAGCCTCGGCTGGGTTTTTCTATGTGAAGGGTTTGCCATTGAAGGAGTCAATCCTGTCCTACAGAACCTTCTGTTCGGACCTCAGCGGAGACACAATTTTCTTCTGTTTCTCCAGTGTTTCTTCCTTTTTTTTTTTTTTTGGGGGGGGGCTGTATTCCGAGCCTGACTTTCTAATTACGGTACGACTTCCCGGTTGGTTTAATACGCCTTGTCTCTCAAAGCTTTGCATTTAAATTACTCTCTTTCCTAAAGAACAAGCTCCCTCATGCCTTGGGTTTTAAATTGTGCCAATGCAGATTCTGACCCGCACGTATCGTTCAGTTGCGGTAACGGGTATTGGCGAAGCTTGCGGTGAAAACCAGGTGCAGCCTTTTCTCTTTTCCCACCTAATGGCGCTTGAATGCTGACGAAAATACATCTTCATCACCTACCTTTATTCTGAAATATCTCATTACGAGGTTGTCTCTGAGACAGTGGCAAGTATTTCTCCATCATGCCAGTTTTTATCATTAAAACGAACGTCTCGCAGCAGAAAATTACCCGCGTGTTCAGCCTTCAGCCTTTCTGCCTAAGTCTGTGGGTCCCTTTACCGGCAGCGATAGATGTTGAAGAGAGAGAGAGACTGCAGAACTGAGCCCGAGCGTTGTACACTCTGGCCCCCTGAAAGCTGTTTCTCCTGGAAATTCCGAATGCTGACATTTCCACTGTTCCCACGTGTGCTCCTAGCCAGCTGACTGATGGCTCTATAGTTCCCGGAGAGAGTGGCATTAGTTGCACGCCCAGTTGCTTAGGTGGCTTCCCCCCCGCCCCAGCGTTACTGTGAGGTTTACCTTGGCTTGTTTCACCAAGGCTGAGTTTGGGTGCTGCTTTATTCTGGTAGCTGAGAGTGCGGGTTTGCCTTGTTTTTAATGAAGAAATTGATGATTTTTGTTTTGCGTGGTGGTGAGGTCACTTATTTTTTAAAAAAAAATTCAACGGAGATGTGAATTATGGAACAGCAAGGATTAGAGCTGTGAAAATACAGGCATAGCTACCTGGCTTGGTCTAAAAAGACCCAGGTTCCCTAACTATTCCAGAAGCTGGCGAGGTCTCCTTGCAGGACTTCGCATCACTGTGGTAGCCCTTACTCTATGCACATTAGTCGCCTTAATTATGGGTTTAATAATTTAACAGTTGGAGGACACTGTCGTGCTACCAGGGCCCAAACTTCCACCTGAGCTGAAACGGGTCTGCGCCCGCCCCTTCCTGCAGCCGTGTTCCAAGAGGCGACGTGTTGGCCAGCACAACGAGGCAATGCTCTCGGAACAACGCGCACGTCGCAGCGGCGGTTTCCAACTCCCTTTTGAGCGGTGTTTGTAAATCCGTCATTTTGTGGGCTCCTGGGCTCACCCTCGAGGAAACAAACCCGGCTCTGCTATTTTACAGCGCGAGGGGGAAGTTCCTGGCTGACCTCGCCACGTTAAAACACCCAGCCTGTCCATGAACCATGTGCTGCCACAGCACACGGAATTAAAACCTGATGCACTCGCGTTCGGGAGATACATAGATTAATGAATGGAAGCCTCCCCCCGGTTCCCCGTTTAACGTACGGACTTGAAATGAGAGCGAGCACACTCGCAGCCGCACAGAACTCGGGAGATCTAGTGGGGAAGTTGGATTTACGGTGCTGGCTGGAATGCTGAGGCTTTCGCAATCAGCCAACGCAAGGAAGTTCTGAGGTACGCCTGTTCTGAACAGTCGCCGAAACCGTTGCCCTATAGCTGTGTTCCAGGAGTGCGTGTTGAGGTAATTCCTCTCCAAGTTGGTCGTGGCAGAATTCGGTCGGTGAATGTGTCCCTCGGCTTAAACCGAGCATGACCTACGGTAAGGCCGGTTGGCCAAAAGGCTAGGCCCTTTAGAAAAAGACCAGACCTCATTTACGGTAGAGATGTGTATTTTTCTATTTCATATATAGATTATTTAAATATAGATTATCTTCAACTGGGCTTCACGGAAAAACCCCGAGCGTGCTGTATCTTGAATGTAAAACTGCAACCCTTTGCTGTCGTCTTGATGCTTTACAAATCAGACCTGTTTTGGTGAGAGGAGCTTCAGTGGAAAGAAGTGTGGGCTCTGTTTCCAAAAGA
>NW_010233899.1:21284-59151 GCF_000690775.1 Eurypyga helias
TTTTCCTGCCCAAATCCGTTTCACTCTTACAGTGTTGCACTGATGACTTTTCCGTGCAGGTCGTACTTCGTCACTGCCTTGACCGTCCCAAGTGGGGAGGGTGGTGAGGCACTGGCACAGGCTGCCCAGAGAAGCTGTGGATGCCCCATCCCTGGAAGTGTTCAAGGCCAGGCTGGATGAGGCTTTGAGCAACCTGGTCTAGTGGAAGGTGTCCCTGCCCATGGCAGGGGGCTGGAACTAGATGGTCTGTAAGGTCCCTTCCAACCCAAACCCTTCCATGAATCTAGGATTCTTAACTTCATTTTCCTCGCAGTCGCACTCTGCAGTCGCGCAGCAGTTGGCTAAAGGGCACCGGCACGATGGCCGTAGTACGGGGCGGTGGTGTTGCAGTAACGTAGGAGCCCTCCCGCCGCGGTGCCGTGCTTGCTCCTGTGCAGCTCCAAACACCGTGTGCGCGGACAGATGAACCGGTTATGGCGGGACGGCTTAACCCTGGTGTCCCGCCGGAGGGCTGGGCGGGGGGGGAAGGTAGGATGCAGGGTGGCACTTAGCTGCGAAGCAGCCGGCACGCTGGGAGTTGGCATCCTGCATCAGTCATCCCCCGTGACTCCTTCATCTGCCTCCGCTCTTAAGGGACTTATGAGAGGTCCCCTTTAGCGCTCGCTACTTTTTGTGGCCTTCCAGAGTCGCGGCACCGGTTGGGAATGGTTTTACGTTAGCCTCGCTTTCAAGGAGACCTATTTTTGCCTTCGACAACGTCGCCATTGGAAGCTTCTCGGACGCACCAGTAAGCGCAGGTACGAGGCAGGGATCGCTGTAAGCACGTGTTGGTTTTGGCCGTTGCTGGGGAGGAGCTTCACGGTGAGCAGGAAGCTGGGAGCTCGCCGCTCTGTGCTCTGCTTCGCCCATGTGCTGGTAATTGCCCTGAGCGCGCGTGGTAGGCAAACCGTGATGGTTTTCCGCCTCCTTTTCGGGCGCGGTTACAGAGGATGGTTAAAGCCTGTGTCTGGTTTTCTGTAGCGTCGCTGCCTGCTCATAACCCTGTGTATAAATTTTACTTTTGTGGCTCTACGCCGACATAATAAAACACCGTGTAAACTACTTGACCTAGAAATAAAGAAGGAAAAGTTCAATGAAATTTTGCCGTCGGAGTGGTCAGTCAGATGAGGCTGGGGGGGGGGGGGCCGCGGGGAGATGCCCCTGCGGGGCTGGAGCTCACTCGCTGCCCACGAGTTGGTAAGGGGGAGCACAGAGTTTAGCACCCCATGTTCGGTCTGTTCCCACAAAATTTGCACCAGAGGAAACTCTTGTTTAAACTCAACCAACGCTTCCTGAGCAAGAACGGGGAGAGTATCTTTTTTCCTGCTGGGGAACGAGGTGTTGTTTTTTCCCTCACAGTCGGCTCAGCCTTGTGGGAAGTTTAATTCTTTGCTAAGTTTGTTTTTTATCTATGTCATCCAAGTGAGGGATCGTGCAGCTGTTTGCTTTAACATGGACAGCGTATCCTACAGTGCCGATTTACGGATGGCAGCCCTTTAAAACCTGCTTTGTGTTCCCCATCCCGCCAGCCCAGTGAAACCCATGGAGTGCCCGGGTCAGGCCGCGTGAATTTAAGCCCAATCCCTGCAGCTTTCATCACCCGTGTGACCGAGTGAGGGAACAAATCCCGCACCAGCTGCCCTCCCCTAGTTGTGCTTCATCCCTATTTTCTGCCGTTGGAAAACGTGCGTGTGCCACACCAACTGTATTTTTCTCTACCAACATTGAGGTGCCCCTGGGGTGGGGGGGGGATGATGTTTGCATGCTCTAGCAACTGGAGCTGGTTAGCTGCATGTCCATAATTCTGGTTTGGGGGAGAAAACCATGTAATTGGTTCTACATGAAAGAAAAGGCCAAAACCGGGCTTTTCAGGCCTGGTTTGTATCTCTGGTTTACTCTTGGCTGATGGAACTGTGGGTTATCACCCCTGGTTTTGTCTCTAGAGCAAGTTTTCCTCGCGAGGTCTCCTCTCTGGCCAGAGACCTTCATCACGATTCCACAATCACGGTGTGCGGTTCCCTACCTGGTTGCAGCCGAATTTACAAAGGGATTGAGGTCGCAACAGTGGTGTGAATGTGGTTAGGCCCGAGTGTATTGATAAATACGTCTCAGTGAAAGTTGAGACGTGGTGAGGACGATGCTTAGCCCTGTGGATACAAATCCAGTGCTGGCTTTGCGCGTGGTGCGGCCTCCCCTGGCACTGAAGTTCTTGTCTTGCTTTTACGTGTTCGTTATCTGAAGCTGCAAGTGATGACTCATGGTGAGTAACAACCACCACAAGAGTAAATCCCTTGGAGTGACTTGGTGACAAGTGACCCTGTCCAGTTCTGGGCTCCTCAGTTCGAGGACAACAAACTACTGGTGAGGGTCCATCTCTGCAGCCGCTAAGATGATGAAGGGCCTGGAGCACCTTCCCTGTGAGGAAAGGCTGAGAGAGCGGGGTGTGTTTAGCTTGGAGAAGAGGAGGCTGAGGGGGGCTCTGATCAATGCTTACAAATATCTAAAGGGTGGGTGTCAGGAGGATGAGGCCAGGCTCTTCTCAGTGGTGTCCAGTGACAGGACTAGGGGGAGTGGGCATAAACTGGAGCACAGAAGGTTCAACCTGACCATGAGGAAACCCTTCTTCCCTGTGAGGGTGACAGAGCCCTGGAACAGGCTGCCCAGAGAGGGGGTGGAGTCTCCTTCTCTGGAGACTTTCAAAAGCCGCCTGGACTTGTTACTGTGGGATCTACTCCAGGTGATCCTGCTCTGGCAGGGAGGGGTTGGACTAGATGATCTCTAGAGGTCCCTTCCAACCCCTTCCACTCTGGGAATCTGTGACCTGTCTGAGGTTGCTCCCCCACGGCTGAACACGAGCACGGTATCTTTAGTCATGGCCGGTAGGCTGGCACGCAGGGATTCTGCGTGTCCCCACCCCTCGCTTGCATAGGTGGAGAGCAGCATGATGTGAATGGTGATTAAAAGTAAGCGGTTACAGCTTTCTAGTAAACTCACACACGTTGACTTCAATGGGTTGTAAGGTACGAGACTTGAGTGACTTGCTTTTATTCTCACCGTTATTTCCATTTTGGGTTAACCTTAGGAGTGAGGAACTAGGAAAGTGCTGACAAAGTGACAGCAGTCCAACTGGCCCAGTTTAAAACAAAAATTAAAAAAAAATATCACTGGAAAAGAAGGAAAAAACTTTTTAAACCTTTTTCTGTAGAAAAAAAGCTCATGAAAAAGGTGAAAATGCTGAAGGATGCAGCAGGTGGAGACGCTGACATTGCATCCGCAGCCTAGCTGGGTGTCTGCTGTTGTGACAGAACTGTATCGTGAACTTGGCCTTAGACATTACAGAAAACTTAATTTTTCCAAACTTACTTTATAGGAAAAGTCACGCGCCCGGACAAGGTGTTGTTAGCCTGTTTCAGGGATGTGAATAAAAGCCTTTCTTTTTGAAGGCTGAGGCTGAACTCCTGCAGCGGACAGCGGTAATGGCGACCAGCCCACCAGCCCCAGTGACCTACAACTAAACCCACTTCCAGCTGAAGGAAGGGCAGGGGCCTCGATACAATTTCCATTTAAAAGAAAGCAGCTCTGTTACAGAGCGCAGCTGCCAAGGCCAGGCCGAGGGACTCGGCCTGCAAGGCCCTGCAGGTACTGTTTCACGGCCTAGCGACCGTTTGCCCTGGGCGTGAGGCCTGCAGCCCTTTACCTCACCGCACCAACACGTCCTGTTGCTTCGTCAGCTTTGTTTTTCCAAGGCTGTGCCCTGTTAGTTCCCTTTCTCATGGCCAAACAGACCGTTGGTGACATTCCCGGTCAGCCTGGAAGCGCTGTAGCTCCTGCACCCCCCCTGGTTCCCCGCGGGTGGGGGTTCGCTGGCTGCGGGCCTGCAGCGGGGGCTTGGAAGGGACGTGGGATAAGGTTACGCAGAGTTTTGGTTTACCTCCTTCCCGAGTTTGCCCTTCAGCACACCACAAACAGGGGGAGGCGACGCTGTGGAGTAGATGTGACTGTTACACCCGTACTGCTATCTATCTGGGGAAATGAACAGCCGAGGAGAAGAGCAGCACATTCCCCGCCCAGGGGTTGGAAAGCTGCACGGCTGATGGAATTCTGCCGAAACACCAGTTTCCCTCTGTCGGGGTGGCTAGGATTTGGCGACGGGGGCTGCTGAGTGTCATGAGGGCGAGAAGCCCACCCCATTCTGGGATGGAGGTAAGCATGTATCTTTCTTTGGGTTGGGGGAATAGAAAGAAGGTGCTGCTGTCTTGAAACAGGAGTACGTACAGTGGTATTATGAGGTATTTTATCCCCTTTTCTTGTGAGCAAAGCTGTAGGCCGTTTCATCCAGGGCACACAGGAAAGCCAGTGCCCAAGTGAAGCACCAGGTGAAGACGAAGCAGGGTTAGAACTGTCCCAGCCTCGTTTCCCCTATTTCCATTCAGGCCCCTTCTGCCTAGCGTGGCGCCTCCCCAGAGGCCCCTAAGGGGGACAGATGCGCTTCCAGCACGTTGAACTTGTGTCAGTGGGAGTTGTACATCACCCTCCCAATGACATGTTTCTTAAAACAGACGGGAAAGCATCTCGGCGCAGTAGGCTTAGCGCTGCCGACCCGCCAGGCGGGCCAACACCTGACCCGAAACACGGTGTGAGCTAACGTTAAAGCGAACCCCAAATGTAGTAGTTTTGGTCTGCAAAATGGGTATTTCTGCTGGTGGGTGTATCTGTCACTGTCTATTGAGCACCAGGGGACAGATGGAAATTCCAATGGGAAATCGGTTATGTAGCAGGTGGGATGAAAACTCGGGGTGCCAGTAGTACCCCCCCAGCTTGCAGCGATTCCGGTCCGCGCTGGTCACCGAAACGCGCAGCTGCGGTTCTCCTAGCGTACGGCTTCTCGTTCAAGTTGGTAAAAAGAAAGAGCGGAACGTCACCACAGCCTTTTAATTTCTTCTTGTACATACCATTCACAGTACATCAACAGCCCAAATAATATTGCACTGGGTTATTTTAAAAATTTGTCGTCTTGCAAGTAGTATTCACTTCTCAAAGCCAACAGGTGAACCATTTGGTCAACTCGCGCCAAGAAAAGGGTTCGATCAGAATCCCACGCTTGATTATACCGCAGGGATGCGTAACCCCCAAGGGAAATGAGAACGAGCTGTAAACGGTTGCCTTGTTCAAGATAGAAAATTAGTAAATCCTTGCTGATTAAATGTAGAAAGACTGGGAAAAAAAAAGAAATCTGAAAGTTATCTCATTCCTGTTAGACCGCCTGCTGTATATATAATTATATTCTCTACTGTGAAAGTCCATCTACGTTTAAAAATCCAGCAGTCTACAGATTAACATGGTAAAAAAAAATAATATATTTTTATGAAAAGAGAAGAAATAGTGTTTGCCTCCGAGGAGAAAGTTTCCAGATTGTGAAGTCGTCTTTTTTTTTTTTTTTTTTCCCCCTTGTTCAGGTGCAATCTTTGAGGCAACAAAACGTCTTTTGGCATTTGGCACTCTAGTAAAGGACAATATTTTAATACTGGCACAAGCTAAAAACAGCACAGAATGACAAAATACAAGACATGAAACGAACCGCAGCCACTGGGATGACGGGGGGCGAGTCTGAACGTACGGAGACCTTAACTGAGGAATGGTGAAAGCTTCCGCAAAATCGTACTTACGGGTTGTTTTTTTTTTTTTCTTTCTTTTCTTTTACCAAATCCTAAGTTTTTACTAAACTTGGAGGGAGACAAGAGTTTCAAACGTCCTCTAGAAAACTCAGCAGCTGCTGGACAATCAAGACGGCGGCTCGTCCGGCCGTCAATACGCGTGAGGCTCTTTATGACTCAGAGCTCGAGTGCGTGAGGCAGAGCTGGTGGCACTTCGGATCACTTCCATCCATCTGGGAGGAGGCACCGGGAGAGAGACAAACCAAAGAAGGGTCAGTTCCCAAGGCAAGGTCTCTGGAATGACGCAGCCCGCCCTGTTAGTCGTACGCAGTTTTATTTTCAGCGCCTTCGGGAGCACCTCGCTTGCCATTTATTCCCCGGTCTACCGGAAGCCAAGAGGCTCTGGATCCAAACGCGTATACGAAAGGAGGTTTAGAGAGGATGAACGGGGAGGACGTGGCCCAAAATTCATGAACTTAGTAGTGTTTTTACTTGTTCTGCAGACACCAAATCTCTTTTCTCTCGGCGGTTCAAGTGATGAGCAGTTGAGACCAACCACTCTCAACTCCAGAGTGAAAAAATTGAGCTGCTGTTCCTACTTCTTTTTACTAAAAACTGAGAAAGGGCTTTTGTATCTTATCCTATTCTACTAAATTATTTAATCACCTCTTTCCCACAATTTGCCTTACTCATAGTTTTAAACTGACAGGGCTAAAACTTCAGAATCGCTTTCTTCAGTGAGAGAGGACGTTAAGATTTACAACACGCTAATGCTTCATCTAGAAGAACTAAATTAGTTCCTGGCATGAACCACCTCAAAACACAATTTAGGAGGTGTAGGGCCTGTTTCCTGGCTCTCCAGGCAAGTGAAATTCAGTGGGAGGTGTAAAAATTACATGCTGAAGTGGCAGAAATACGTAGTAAGAAGAGCCGCTTCTGTGGAAAATTAGAATTTATTATTTTATTTACAATCACTGTTCACTCTCAACTTATTATTTTCTATAATTATTAGGACTTATTTTATTTATTAGTTCTTGTAAAATTTGAAAGGTTTTCAGATCGGTGTGCTGAACTCCTTGCCACTACTACATGAATCAATTTGCTAAAATTCCCATCTACTAATGTTGGGTGGGGGGGGAGGAGAGGGGAGGGAAGAACAAACCAAACCCCTGGAATTTTACAAACTTCCCTGTAGCAGAAGACCGACTCACCTTTCAAACGTGTATTCACTTTCAGCCCTGAAGTAGTACACGTGGGATTTGAAATGTAGCTTGAACACATAATCTTTGTGAATGTTTTCGGATTCGGAAGGAATGGTAAGTGAATATCCCAACAAAGGAAGGCTGGCTAAAGGATGATTGTCCTGAAAAGAAATGATGGAAAATGGGGTGGGACCAAACGCCCTTAAGTAAAAAGAGCACGGAAGTAAAATGGAAAATAGATAACACACTCATGTAAAGGTCATGGTAAAAATACCAGCTCTAGATAATGGCAACGATCTTTAACCATCCCAGGTACTTCCCCAGCTGAGCTTGCTCATCCTTAGGGATCCTGCTCCTAAGGATCTGCTGCGGGCCCATCCTATCAGTATTACCTCATGAGAAAGTTGTCTGAAATCTTGGACTTTGGCTACTTTCAAACTGACAAATGTAAAAGTCCCTGGTCTGGCAGCAGGGGAGCACACGCGTGTTCCTCCTAGCCTGGCCAATGCCTGGGCCTTTAGGAAGGTTAGGGCCGCCCTGCAGCACTTGCTGCTGACATCGTTGTACTTCACGCCTGGCACCTGGGAACTAGACTGCTTTCTCCCACCTCTGTGTAAAATATCCTACAACTCCTCCAGCATTACAGTTTCCTATAGCAATGGAAGCACGACGTAGCAGTTGGAAGTATTTCGTGCTTACACCCTGCTTGAACACAGAGATTCAAGGGTTCCACAGCCTCCAGACAACCCCCACCCCCACTTCTGCAGTGGGATGTTTGCTCAGAGGGATTAATCATTAGCTGCTGTTCCCTCTCGTCTGACTTAAGCGTCAGCGATGGCAAACAAAGTTTCTAAGTCAGTATTTAAATTTTAAATTGTGATAATCTCCGAATCTGTGCAAGATTAACAATTAAACCCTTGTTTAACCTGCACCACAACCTGGGAGCAGCAGCGGTCTCCGTTGTAGGGATGGTAGGAACCGTGACTGTTGAAAGTTTCAGGGAAGAAGCACACGTTCTTCAACTGACAAGGGAGCAGGTTGAGAACGGGCTCTGTTCCATGCTCTAGTGGGGTTAAAGGCTGTGTAAGCCATGACCTCTGGCCTACAGCATCCATCACTGCTTTGCCCTCTCTGCTGTCCCTCGGGGAAAACTAAAGGCCTCCTCCAGCCACGCGCGCTCGGTGCGGTCTGTTACCTGGTGCGATTTATAGAAGAACATACAGAAGTTGGTGAACACCACCCAA
This sequence comes from Eurypyga helias, assembly GCF_000690775.1. Lineage (NCBI taxonomy): Eukaryota > Metazoa > Chordata > Aves > Eurypygiformes > Eurypygidae > Eurypyga > Eurypyga helias. The sequence continues at coordinate 29,424 of NW_010233899.1, forward strand.
AGCTTCTGCCACCCGTTGCTGTTTTTGAATTTTCTTAGGAGGTTTCCAGACAGCTGGTTCTGAAACAGATCCAAAGCAGCTAAATAAAACAGGGAAAGGTACCTGCGGTTTAATCATCGTAAGACAAATGATCTGCTTTGATCTGGTTGCATGTGACCTCATTGTATGTGAAAATGTTTCACTTGAATGGATGGATTTTTCTTCTGCATTTTTCTGCTGCTAAGCGGTACTTTTGGTTTGTGGCTGGGTACTTCCAAAAACTTCAGGCTGCTACACTTACTGGTTTGGGCACCTTTTTTTTTTTTTTAATTGTTCAACTGAGGTGGCTTTCAGTAATATATTACTAAACATCAGTCTTGCTATCCTAGCCTGTCTTTGCTCTTTCCAAATGATACTTAAACAGAATAATGGAAACAGAAAGTCTGGCATGAATTTGTGATGTAAAAGAAAATCGTGATGTACTTTAGGATTGCAGATAGGGATAGAACTCTCAGTACCCAGTGAGTTCACATGGTAACTTTTCAAAGATTTCAAAGGACTGTTAACCTTATTCTTAGCTGGATTTTGGGTATTTTAACAAAAGGGAGGAAGAAGCTATAACCAAGTACAAGTAAGAAACTGCTCTTCACATAGAATCATAGAAGGGTTGGGGTTGGAAGGGACCTTAAAGACCATCCAGTTCCAACCCCCCTGCCATGAGCAGGGACACCTTCCACTAGACCAGGTTGCTCAAAGCCTCATCCAGCCTGGCCGTGAACACTTCCAGGGATGGGGCATCCACAGCTTCTCTGGGCAACCTGTTCCAGTGCCTCACGACCCTCTCCGTGAAGAATTTCTTCCTGATGTCCAATCTAAATCTAAATCTGCCCACTTTCAGTTTAGTCAGTGTTTAGTTCATCATTGTGCCTTGCAAATGAAGGGGAGTTCTCAGTGAGTTATTAATTACTGCCCTTTCCTTGTTGCCTGCAAGGGCTCTCAGCTGGGTCAAAATAGCTGTTTACATCATTCTCATTATAACATCGTTCTCAATATATAATGAGAATTATAATTAATTAATGATGAGCATGAGATTAGCAGAAGCTAATCACTTAGTCTGTACAGCTTACTAGTCAAAGCCCGGGGATCCTGATGTAGCTACTACAAATGAAATACTCCTGAAAACATTCTGTTTTCACCAGTCTTGCATCTACGTTAAAGCCTTTGCTTTAAACCATCCTATTCCTGATCCCTGGGCTGCTGCCTCCTTGCCTTAAGTTACAGGAGTACTCCTTCATTTTCTGTTACCTCATTACTCTGGAGGATATCATAAAAGGACAGGCTTTGCATTCGGTACCAGCAGACATATGAAATGGAAACGGGCCGCTGATCACTGATCAGTCCAGCAGGTAGGGAGGTACAGTCACTGACAGAGAGAGGATCTTCTACCACGAGAGAGACAGAAAGGAGGGAGAGACACAAAGAAAATAAACGATAATGCTGAGGTGAGAGCCACCAACAGAATGATGTGAGCATGAGCGTAACCTGCCACGCATGGAAGAGCAGCGCAGCTGAAGATGCTTTCACAGAACAGCGTGTGTCTCCAGGGTGTGTTTGGTCTTCGCTGCTTTGTTTGCGTTCACTGGGGGCACGGGGAGGAACAAAAATAAGGAACGATGAGCACTGATCTCACACCACAAGTTTTGCCTAGCGAAACATTCCACTCGTTAGAATTAGGTCTTCTATCTGTTTTAACACGCCCTCTGCTTTGGGGAAAAACACGAGACCTTGTTCCCTAGAACTATTCCTCCCTTGCAGGATATCAAAGTATAAGGAGAGGAGAATCCATCTGCATGAGATCGAAACGAGGCTCTCCAGTCAGTGTTTTCTAGTACAGAATCATTTTCTTGGCCATATTTCAGCAACCAACTCGCCTTCTGTTTAAAAACAGCGGCAGCTACACAAACCCCGAATACGGTCCGTCCCTGCATCTCTACCTTCCTCATCAGTACGTCTTCTCTAGAGCGCCGGAAGGAGAGGAGAATCCATCTGCATGAGATCGAAACGAGGCTCTCCAGTCAGTGTTTTCTAGTACAGAATCATTTTCTTGGCCATATTTCAGCAACCAACTCGCCTTCTGTTTAAAAACAGCGGCAGCTACACAAACCCCGAATACGGTCCGTCCCTGCATCTCTACCTTCCTCATCAGTACGTCTTCTCTAGAGCGCCGGGCGCCTGATGTCCGAGGGCTGCCTCGGGAGCAGAAGTCGACTCCGCTTTAAGATTCCTTTTACCATTTCCAGTCAGCCCCCATTTCTGTTTGATGGGGACCGTCACAGCATACTGGGAGCTCCCTGCAGCCTCGCCTGGGGGAAGGAGGGACACCTAAAGAGGCTGACCACCTCATCCTAAAAACCTATCCTGAACTAGGAGTCTTTTGTTTTAATCTTTGAAAAGCCAACGTCTGTGTCTCGTCTGTTGAATTAACGAGTGGGTACCGAATGGGCTTAGCTGTGATCAGGAGGGAGGGGGAGGGCGGGGGGAAGGATTTTCATTTTGAGGTGGAAGACGCAAATAAAGGAAAAGCAGATGGGACTGAGCAATGAGACAAGGTTCCAGAAAAGATGGCTAGGTAAAGAAAGTACGTTAGTAATACACGTAATTAAAACTCTGGCTGCAGCAGCTAAAGACAATATCCTTTCAGCTCGAGCAGTGACTTAACGCTCCTGTCACGGACAGCATGAAGGCGGTTTGACCTCCTTTAAATTTTCAAGGGCATCAGCTTGCCTTTTTTTTTTTTGACAGTTACTTCTATGAAAATTACTGCTCTAGCTGATTTTAGAGATGCACTAAGTGAGCGGATACATGTTTCTCATCATTTGAGGACAGTTTAATAGGTGTGCCTGAAGCTTCCCCAGGCGGGGAGAGCGGAAGAGTGCGCTGCTCGAGGAGGAGCGAAAAGGAAATTGTCATTCAAGAGCGAGCCTGGAGCTGCAGTTCAGATCGTTCTGAGGCAGATACCTCCACAGCAATACTAAAGTCGATCATTGAAACACTGGTATTTCTGTGCCAGCAGACGTGCACCGTAGTGTTGCCACGGTGTGGTGACTGACGTTCGAGTGAGGTGCGGGATGCACTGAGGTCGTCCTCAGATTCCTGGTCTACAGTAGTTTCATCAGGAGACTCTATGAAATGCAGGGAAAAAGCATCTTTCTTCCTCTATGCAACAACATATATAATTGGAAAAATTAAACAGATCAATTCTGTCCACAACACCGTGAACTAATTTTAAAACACACTTTTAGAAATGATTTTGTGCAGATGTTAAGTAGATTTTTTTTTTTAAAGGTGTTTCCACAAGTGTTAGAATCAAAGACTAACTACTGTGCTTTCTCGGTGCTTTCAATACCTTTCAAGGACAGGCACTGCCCAAATCTTGTTAAACATAATGATCCCAGGATGTCTTTTAAGTCACTTCTCTATTCAGTGAAACTTTCTGCTAACATCAACAAGAACATCAATACGGCTCATGTATAAAATAGATATAGATACGTAAATCAACTTCAAGCGTATCAGTTTGACCTGTGGCCAGCATTTTTCACCCCTTTGCTCAGAAGCAATCACCAATCGCACCGACTCAAGGGAATAAAAGCTACTCCCTAGCACTGACTTACTGTTGTCAGGCGGGCTGCTAGCCAGTAACTCCGGGGCTGGGCCACTGCTCTTCTCCGCCAGGTCTATCGCCATCTGAACGTCCTCCGTCCATTTGTCCATTTCAGTGCGGGTGCTATCAATGAAAATTCGGGGTTTATTCACTTTCATACGGGCTGAAAGCAAACTCTACTCACAACCTGAGCATACTTTTGATTGAAATGAACAAATTAAGACACAAGACGCTAGGGTTTTTTTGGTAATAACTTAATTTTGGTTCTGACTTGCACAACTGCCAATCTATTTTTTTCCTATTCCATTGTAAGTGGTTTTCACAAATGAATATACCTTTGAAATTATTTTAGGAGTAAAGCATAGAATGGTTTGGGTTGGAAGGGACCTTAAAGCCCATCCAGTTCCAACCCCCCTGCCATGGGCAGGGACACCTTCCACTAGACCAGGTTGCTCAAAGCCTCATCCAGCCTGGCCTTGAACACTTCCAGGGATGGGGCATCCACAGCTTCTCTGGGCAACCTGTGCCAGTGCCTCAGCACCCTCTCCGGGAAGAACTTCTTCTTGATATCCAATCTAAATCTCTCTGCTTTCAATTTAAACCCGTTCCCCCTTGTCCTGTCACTACAGGCCCTTGTAAAAAGTCCCCTCCAGCTTCCTTGTAGCCCCTTCAGGTACTGGAAATCCAAGCAAAAGGATTCCTCTCTGCCTTTCTATTCATCCCAGCCTGAAAGCTGCAGAGAAACACAGTTTACACGTGCACGTTGTCTCCACTGAATTACCTTGCAGCAACAACGATGGACTGGTGTTGACCTCGTAGCGTTAGACAATGAGGAACCCCCCATTCCTCTTCACTTTCTTCTATCTGAGAGACAAAACCCCAGATGCAGTCAGATTGCGGGAAGTACGTATTTCTTAAGGTGAAAGAGTGAACAGAACAAGCTCTTAACCAGCGGGGAAAAGAAAACGAAGAGAGATGCTCACAAATAACATTTCGAGGTAGGCAGGGAGAGGAAAAACGGTGGCTTGGAAGTTGTGAAAACGGCACGTTCTGCAATAACCTCTTACACCAAAAGCATGGCTTTGCTTTGTGTCAAAATAATAAAAAAAGAAGAAATTAGAAGAGTATACTCTTCTTCTTTTTATCAGAAGAGCGATTCATCACGCCGAAGAGCATGTTAAGGGCTCTGGGCACTTGTTGTGGCAGAGCACGGCAGCACAACACAGTCCTGCTGCGAACAAGTCCGTGCCAAATGGATATCAGTAATGAAGGAGGTGTCTAGAAACACCAGAAAGAACTTGAAGCGTCGCAGGTGTTTAGAGAAATTCAGTTACTGTGGTAGTGATTCCCTAACTCAGTTCTCGGGAAACTGGTTTTGAACAGACACAAACCCAGGAGAAGTTCCAAAGAAAATAGTGGGGGGAATGGAAGTGTTTTGAAACTAGGAAAAACATAGAATCATAGAAGGGTTTGGGTTGGAAGGGACCTTAAAGATCATCTGGTTCCACCCCCCCTGCCATGGGCAGGGACACCTTCCACTAGACCAGGTTGCTCAAAGCCTCATCCAGCCTGGCCTTGAACACTTCCAGGGATGGGGCATCCACAGCTTCTCTGGGCAACCTGTTCCAGTGCCTCACCACCCTCTCTGGGAAGAACTTCTTCCTGATACATAATCTAAACTTTCCCACTTTCAATTTAAACCCGTTACCCCTTGTCCTGTCACTACATTTCCGAAATTGCATCAGAAGAGGAGGTAACTAGGTGCTCTTGGCTCTAAATGGCTGTTTTCCATAAGGATTGCAACAAGAGCTCCACACGGCACACTGCAGCCAGTTTCCCGCTCCCTTGGCTTTAAAATACAGAGCTGAAAACATGAGGACATTTTTTTTTTTAATAGAAGTGAGATTGTCACTACTTGCCTTGCACAGTGTGTGTATAAAGCAAGTGGTGATGAATTACTTGTAAGAACCACGGTTAAATTCATGATTTAAAAAAAATAAGACCCCATCTCATGACAAGTTTGCTTTATGAGGAAGCTTCCCCCAAAAATGCCTTTTTCCCCCAGACTCTGCCTTTGTGTGGAAGGCTGTATGGACACGTGCTGAACCCATCGCAGCCTCATCAGGCACTGCAGGATGTAACCAGAACCCCTCTGAACCAGAGAACATCCCGCTGCTGCTGCTGCCCTGCATCCAGGGGAAATTAATCAAGCAATTAAGATGGGGCCACCAACAGCCCTGTAAGCACAGACCCCTGCAGTCTCACAACACTTACTGTCATGCCATACAGCGGAAGATGCCCGTGGACTTTAAACTGATTCGATGCGGTCAGGCCTCTACTCGTGTACAGCAAGATATCGTTAAACTGAAAAGCAAGGAGCAGATAATTAGGCTGATGTTGGTGTGAATGTACGCAGGGAAAAAAAATCGGAATGGTAAATATGGGAAAGCAAACCAGTACTGGCTGACTAGTTACATGGGAAGTCCTAATGCAGGAATCCAAAATAGTGGCTTCTTCAATATCCCAATACCTAATACCTTTTGTTTTCCCTGCTAGTCTCAGGAACATTCCCACAGTTCTCCGCTGGATGTCTTCCAAGGCCTTGTAACATTCCCTTTGTGATCTCTGGGTCAGAACTAACAAGCCACAACAGCAGTGAAACTGGTTTTACACTCGGGTGCATGTGGGAGCTGCATAAGGTAAGTGTGTTTTCCCAACATTCCCTTCTGATTTGTGTGGAGAGACAAGCAAGCCCACCCCGGATAGGTGCCTCCAACGTAACCCTTCCCAAGTAAGTGGCTATTACTGTCACTCCATGTGTTCAGATGGAAGCTGAGACACCTGCTTTAAGGCGGGCAGCTTTAGGTTGGAAACATCAAGATGAAGAGATAAAGTGCCTCGATTTAAGGAGCTTTTTGCATGTAACGGCAGTTGTCCCAAGCACGTCAAACCACCACCTGCATTTCGTTGCCATAATACGAATGTTGTCACTGTGCCACCTGCGTTAAAGGATACTGTTCTCAAACCAGACAGTTGCACCAAGAAAAAAACATGCTCTGTGGTGCGAAACAGGGCTTTCCCATCTGCAACCCGACAGCAATATTTTGTGAAGCTTTGTGGATTGGCCGCTAGAGGGGGGTTTAATTTTGCCATGATGATAACACATGTCTTTGGAGTTCCAGAATACCGACACCAGAGATTTTACCTCCAGAAAGATTCTGGTGCCTGAGACAGACCAAAGGTTTCTTTGACAGCACGAGCAAGTGGTAAAAACTAACACTGACTTCAGAGTCTAGTCTCAGTTTTTAAAGTGTTTTATACAAGTATAATATTGAGGTAGCAGCTGGTAACAAGAATTGTGATGTGCAAGGAAAAACGCACCATGTTCTTTAGGCTTCCTCTTAGTGCCTTTAAAGGCAGAGGATAATCCTCCTCGGGTAGATTTAGCAGTTACATCTTGGGCTCATTTGAAAGGTTGTCAAACGTCCTGTCAAACCTACTGCAATCACAAGCTCTTCCACACACTCACTGTCTCCACCTTCTGCACACAAGAAGCCAAGGACATATTTTCCTGCCATGCTGCACTGACTCTTTAATGTTTTCCCCTGTAACACTGGAGTGTAAAATCTGTGTGCTCTCTGGGGCACCCCAGTGCCCAGCGCCAAGGGCTGAGCAGCAGCGGGATGGGGGCCTGGGATCAAGTCGGCTGGCCAGGAAGGCAAGAGAGGAGGCCGAGGGAGTTTGCTGTAACCTGAAAATGCTGTGAGTGATGGCAGGAGGAGATAATCTTTCCTAGTGCAAGAAAAGTATCCTCCAAAAAGTATCTCCAGGTAAAGGCAGATCCACCAATGTGCTGGGCACTCGTGAACTGAAACTGGATGGTTTGTGGAGAAACTTGGTTCTGCAACATGTCAAAGAATCACAGAATGGTTTGGGTTGGAAGAGACCTTAAAGACCATCTAGTTCCAACCCCCCTGCCATGGGCAGGGACACCTTCCACTAGACCAGGTTGCTCAAAGCCTCATCCAGCCTGGCCTTGAACACTTCCAGGGATAGGGCATCCACAGCTGCTCTGGGCAACCTGTTCCAGTGCCTCACCACCCTCTCCGGGAAGAACTTCTTCTTGATATCCAATCTAAACCCCCCTGCTTTCAATTTAAACCCGTTACCTCTTGTCCTGTCACTACAGGCCCTTGTAAAAAGTCCCCCCCAGCTTCCTTGTAGTCCCTTCAGGTACTGGAAGGTGCTACAAGGTCTCCCCGGAGCCTTCTCTTCTCCAGGCTGAACAAGCCCAGCTCTCTCAGCCTGTCCCCACAGCAGAGGGGCTCCAGTGGCCTCCTCTGGACTTTCTCCAACTAGTTTATAAGTCCTGAGAACATCGTGTGGATTATGATTCATATCACCAGGAGTTACTCTTTATCTTCTTTTCTGGACATGATCACTAGCCCTGGTGCCACTTTTCATTTTATAATGATTCTGCTTTTATTTAAGACGACGTGCTGGGAGATATTATTTTCTCATGATATTCACAGCGTCATACAAAAATAAATAGTTCTACCTTTGTAAGAAGTAGTTACAAAGACAACATTGGGTTTGGACAGAAGCATCAGTTCTTAACAACCAGCTACAAAGGTAACGTATTACATTAACTTCAAGGAGGCTGTTTCAAAGTACGTGCTGTAATTCACAATTCGAGTCTAACAGTTTGCCGAATAGCTGCCTATAGTTACATTTCATTAGACAAGGAAAAATTGCCTTTTTGCTTACCAGGAAGAACATCCGTTGCTGTAAACCTTTTCCAGACAACTTACTAAGACTGCCCAGTCTAATGAACTCCTGTGGGAAAGAAATACAAAGCAAATATGTATCTTCTGCAAAAATGATTTTTTTTTTATTATGCAAATATAAATATGACTACTTGGTCATAGGACTGACTTGACTATCAGACACCAAGACTTTTTATTTTCATTATTAAATATGTTAAAAGCCTTATTTACTGGACAATTTCTTTCCATTCATAACTGTCTTTAGGATAAACTCCTCCATGGCCTTTCACTCTATTTAAGAAAATTCAACTCAGCAAAATTTTCCCTACCTAACGACGATTCCTTCAGACAGCTCCCTCTTTCACCAGCTTGGAACGAGTATTTTGTTATGCTACAAATGACGTAAAGACTAACGATAAGCCAGCCTGTATGTTACTGGTTATCCACTGGTAGAAGCTTCCGTTGGGCGTACGGCACGCACGGCCCTTTGACAGCTACGCAACATCACCGGCAGCAGCAGAAAAAGGAGGAAGTTTGTCTGGTAGTGTGAGCCGGCCTAGTACCGTCCATGTCATATAATACAGGACATGAATGCAGATCCAACTGTTTAAGAATGCTTAAGGGATGGAATTGTAGGAAAAGTAGCACATCTGAAACTTTCAAAAAGTTGCATTTCCTGAGCTTACTGTGAAGTATGTTGTAACCCACCCTTCCCCTTATCTGAAACCCATGTAAATATCATTTTTAGTAACTCCCTCCAGCTTCTGCCAAGAGGTTTGTACTTATTTATTACAGCCTTTCAAAGGTCATTCTACTCCGAATCGTGCATGTTGAAGGCACGTAAAAGCATCAGGATCACCTGCAGCTCAGCAATAAACTGGCTGTCGAAGACTGATCTGTTGAGAGAGACTCTAGTCGCCTTAGGTGATGTGTTCAGTCCCCCTGCCTGCATTGCCCAGGGGCTGAGGGGTGGGAAAAGTGGCTGGAGGGGGTTATCCCCGCATCACAGTAAGCTCAGAGAGGGCGTAAATACGCCAGCAGGCTTAGCACCACCGTGGCAAACGCCACAAAGTGACACGAATCTGGAGCTGCAGGTCTTTGCAACCTGCAAGCACAACCAGCCATGGGGTGCTTATGTGTCCAGTACAGGAACCAGCTTGGTGGCAGCAGAGACCCTGGTCTGAGGCAACATGAGGAGGATGCTTACCTACATCTGCCTTTAAGAGAGCTGAACCCCCAGCCTGACACAAGACTTCTCCTCTAAGAAAAAGAGTCCAGCCTCGTTTGGGCAATCCCAGCCATGGCTGGCAGTGGCACTGGCCTGTGCTGTGGCACAGACTTCAGCTGGAGCTGGAAGAGTGGCTGAAGGGCTGGAAAGGAGCATATCTTGGGCATATGCCAGACTGTGGTGGCCAATGCTTTTTCCCTCAGTAGGCAAAACCTCTGCGCCTCCTCTGCTGCATTCTTGAACTTCCTAGCAGGGGAAGACTGCTCTGTCTTTAAATAGAACAGGATGCCCAGAGAAGCTGTGGATGCCCCATCCCTGGAAGTGTTCAAGGCCAGGCTGGATGAGGCTTTGAGCAACCTGGTCTAGTGGAAGGTGTCCCTGCCCATGGCAGGGAGGTTGGAACTAGATGGTCTTTAAGATCCCTTCCAACCCAAACTGTTCAATGATAGAATAGGGTAGCAGAAACAACCAATGACAGCATTTAATTTCATATGATAGAGAGATGCACGGGCTGTGAAATGTCCGGTGGGGCTTGCCAAGGAAGTGGACGGTCTGTGGATCACTGGAAGGAGGCATGAGCTGTGGCAGCGGCTTGGGAGATAGGGAAGAGGCAAAGTGAGGGATTGGGCAACGGCCACACATCATGAAGTGCCCGTGATTGGTGCTGCCTTCCCAATGGCACATCAAAGTCAAATCCCTTTTTTTAAATGTTTGAATCTTTAAGTGAACTGGACCCCAGAGCTCTCAGCAGGCTGGCTCTCTGCCATGACCCCGCTGCGGCACTAGACATGGACATGGAGTGGCAAGCAGGCTCACTGAGCAGTGGTCTGGCCAGCTGCAGCAGCGTTCAAGTGCTGCCATATTTGCAGTTGAGTGCAAAACTCATGGTTTTTTCCAAGCTGTTTCCCAGAAATGCATAAGGGGCAAGAACAATCCAGCGATGCGCTTTCTTCAGCATTTCGGTTGCGACCAATACTTTTTCTGCGTATGGCACACAAAACTCAGGGGAGCGGGGAGGAAATTGCTTCACCATCAGACAAATCTCAAGTTTGCACGCACAGAAACGTGCACACAGAAAAGTAAAAAAAGGCTATAAATCCCCACCCTGTAGCTCATTTGTTCTTAAATAAGCCTCCAGGTTTAAAAAAAAAAACAAACACAAAAAAACCCCCAAAACATCATGACAAGTATGAAAGAGATGTTGGTATTTTTACAACACAATTAAAAGCGTTTACTGATGGCAACACTGTCTCAAAAATTATTGACTGACATAACATGTAGACTAAAGAGTCTGCTCGTTCCCAGGGCTGTTGTTTCAAAGCCAGACCTCATGAAAGGGCTGAAGATCCTCCAGCACAAATGCCTTGCTTTCCTTTAATCTGCCAGGCTCTAGCATCGAGGGTTGAGAACCAAAAATAATTAAGGGCAGCTAGAAATGAGGAAATGTGCAACTCCTCAAGCTCTGAATGCAGCCATAAATACTACATTTTTAGCACCTCTTCTGTAACGTACTTGGAATTGCCTACAACTGTCCAAATCGATACATAAGATAAACCTAATGAAATCAGTAAAAAGGTAATGAAGGTGATTGCTTCTTCCCACTTTAAAGGCCACTCTTTTCTACGGTATGATGTTTACATTAGATAGCTTTTGGTGAGAGAAAAAGGTTCATATGAGGAAAAGCAATTTCACAGTTGTTCCTAATAAACAGGTTCCTAAACCACACCTAATGCTTTGAAACTGTCTCAGACCTTGATCACAATTCTGCTACTTACCCTCCCTGGGATCACCAGATTGTCTATGCCTATCAAGTCTTTCTTGAGTTCATGCAGCTTCTGGAAGTTCTCCATCTTTATCATATTGCCGTGGAGCTGAGCCACCATTTCGGAAATCTCAGCCAAAGCAGCTAGATGGAAGAAAAAAAAAAAACCACCATAAAATGCTTATTAAAAATGTACAGGAATGGTCAAAAAGAAAAGACGGCTTTTGTCCGCAGCACCCAGCTCATGAACATCCCCCTTCTGGTGTTACCCTTCTCCTTCACAGCGTAAAGCTACTCAGGCAGACTAAAAAACGCAGGAATTCCAGACATCACCTTATGGAGTGGAGAGAGTGGAGTGTTGTAGTGAAGAGTGAGTCTATTTCCCCAGCCAAAAGCTTTATTTTAGCCACAGGAACTTTGTAGGAATACTCGAGTCCATTCAGAGCGCTGATGAATGGCTTCTCCTAAGGACTTAATTTCCTACATTTCCATTTAATCCAGGCATCTTCTCTATGCTTGAAAAAAAATGTATTTTTTCCACAGCCTGCAACACACTGGGTCAGGTCGATATTTGAAAACACCAGGAAATGGCAGCATCACTTATTGTATCATCTCAGATAGTAAACCCTGTGATCCTGGGGTTTGTCCTCAGTCCTTGCCATGAGGACAACTAAAAGGGCTGCGTGACCCTGAGTTACATCACAGCTCTACCTCATCCTCTCCAAAAAGACTACCAACACAGAGTGACCTAACATCCGGGAGTGATTTCCCTAAGGAAAATCTCCGTCATCGAAGGGGATTTTTGCTGCGTGAAGCAGGATCAGGTGGAACACGTGAGGAAGAAGACACTAGGAAGTCCCACTCTGTGGCAGCAGAAGCCATATCAAGAGCAGGCTGCTGCTGATCTGCTTCCCATGTCCTGTCTTTCTGCTGGGCCAGCAACACCCTAAGTCAGCTCTGGGAACTGAGCTGAAAATCCCTTCAGCACTCGGCCTTTCCTGGGGCAGCGGCTCATGGACTGGCACCCTGTGCCAAAATGAGCGTGAGCACCAACCTCGATACACCTACACAGACGGGCCGTCTGCGCGTGGGCCAAACACGCTGATCGATGGACTTCTGCGCTGGGGGAGTGATTACAGCCGTTTGTGTTAAAACACTACAGTCAGCGGAACAGCAGCAGTGGTTCTTCCCTCTTACCTCTGCTCGGTGCGCTGTTCGTCCACCCGTTAGTGGGAGACCTGTGCTCTCTGCTAGGATTCACAATCACATCTCCAATTTATGGTTTTGGGTTTTTTTTGCTTTACACTCTGGCCTTTAACAAAAATCCGCAAACACCTTAGTAAGAGACTAATCCCAGAGTGATGGTGTCCCTGAGTCCCACTGTGCCCTCTTATTTTCACCCTTGAATCCTGTGTTCATAGTTCATATCCATTTCAAAAGAGGAGCAGGAATCAAGCCTTTGATAGCTGCTGCGCTCTCTGGAGAGGTGGGAATAGACACATCATCCCCACCATCTTGCTGTGGCTAAAAGAAACGATGCTGCACCCCTTGAGATCGTTCAGGCGGTAGCTACATTTAGGCAAAAGTCTGTGTCATGCAGCACTGACTTTCCTACTGCTACAGGTCAAGCTACCTCCGCATTTTGTGTGCTGTGGGTCTCACCGCACAGCATCTGATGGAATTTAACCAGCTAACACCTTACGGCTGGGAGCACTCATGCCAAGCACTGCTCCCTACCCAAGTCCTTCCCTGGATCTGCACTGAGTGCTAGCTGTATAGATAACATAGGTATTTTTAAATGTATATGGCTTACACTGGGGTGGGGGATGGGGGTAAGAAAGAAAGGAAATAAAATAAATTATCAAAAAGAAATAGAAGGCAGGGAATTCAGACTACACAAGGAAAACTTCTTCACATCTGGGAAAAAAAAAAAACCCATGGTGGCAGCTTTCAGATCCTGAAACAAATCATGGAAATGGCAACAGAGCAAACTGTGTCTGGAAAAAAACCCAAATAACACTTAAAGACATAATAACAGCAGCCATACTAGGTCAGAACAAGGGTTCACCTAGGCCGGTATTCTGTGTTCCCAGCGGATCTCGGGAAAGCTAAGAACAAGACAAGCACATATGGTATGTTCCCTGTGTTCCCTCTCAACCTCCCAACTGGTTTCAGTTCAATGACTTCCTGACCTGCGTGTCATTCCTGTGTTTAATACCCCCCAGCAGACTTCTCTTCCAAGTGTTTGTCCAGACTGCGGCATAACGCATATACAAGAGCAACCTTAATCCTACCATTTCTGGTCTTCCGAGTGCTTGGATTTTGCAACTCAGCCCTCTTCCAGCGTAGGCTTAACGAAAAAGAATTGTGTTTGTACAGCCATGCAGCCCAACGGGTTTGGATGCCGTTCCTCAGCTCCAGGAACTGGTGTCTTTTCTCTCACTCACCTCTTGAATCCCTGAAGTCTATGTGGCTTGGTGGGTAGTGCTTGCAAAGCCTCTCCATTATCTGCTTGTAATGCATAAGCCTGTGTAAAGGTCTGAGAAGGAAGGTATTGAGAGGCAAGTAGCAGACTTTCTGTAGCTCAAAATCCCTGCAAAAGGTCTCCAGCTTGCGAGAGTTCTTGATCCCATTCTCCAACTCCATTAAAATCTCATTGTGCTTCCACAGGTGAATTGTCAGTTGCTTATAGGCAGAAAAAAAGAGAGAGACCTGACTCAGCCCAAACCTATTGCAGGGTAAAAAAATTCCAACCAGCACAATAGTTGGAATTTTGCAAACCAAAATCACTCTACAACACAGTGCCTCTGATATTAACTTGGAAAGGAGAAATGGCATCGCTCCTTTGAAGTACCTACCCCAGACCCCCTGTGCATTCCCTGTAAAACAAAAGTACAAGTAAACAAAACTGTCTGGCATCAGTGAGAAAAGCAAAGGCGAGGAGACGATCATAGAATCATGGAATCACAGAATGGTTTGGGTTGGAAGGGACCTTAAAGACCATCCAGTTCCAACCCCCCTGCCATGGGCAGGGACACCTTCCACTAGACCAGGTTGCTCAAAGCCTCATCCAGCCTGGCCTTGAACACTTCAAGGGATGGGGCATCCAGATGATGCGAACAGGGCTCATGCCAGAAGGTGTAACGGAGAGACAGACAATGTGAACGCAGAGCTGGGAAACAGAACGGGATTTTCTAGGAGATTGAAGGGATTTAGTTGCCCCAATTCCCCTAGGTGCTTTTGGGAAACTGAGATGCAGGCAAACAGACTTGTAGCTTCTGCTCACCCGTTATTATTGAGAACTCCTGGGAATGCCAACAAATGCAAAAAACAGAGTTGTCCAGCAGAAATGGGTATGTTAGAGTTCTTCATCCTTGGATTAGGTCGTCTTCTCCTTAGCGCAGCCTCTAAGATGACCCCCCTGGCAGCAGGGGAGTTACGCACCAGCAAGCAAATGAGGTTCGCGTGAAATATGCAACTACATTTAGGTCCCAGTATCCCAGGCATTCACTATTCCCCTTAAAAATAATCCAGTGGTATTTTTTTGAACAACTAACACAGGGGCTTTCATTTATGTTTTGGAAAAGGTGAACTGGTTCTTCAGGATGCAGAGCTTCTCTGAGCAGCCAAATAAAGTCTCCCAGTACACAGCAGAATATTAACCAACGACAAGAAGTTGAATGCGTGTACACTGATGGCACTTGAGAGGAATTTGCCTTGATCTAAAGCTTATGCTTTTTGACACATTCCTAATCAACTCCATCTCCTGTGATTTGGGACATCCTTACTAGAATTATACCTTCCCTACAGCCAAGCCACTTCCTTGAGAGCAGCCCTGCGGAGAAGGACTTGGGGGATGAAAAGCTGAACATGAGCTGGCAGTGTGCGCTGGCAGCCCAGAAAGCCAACCGTATCCTGGGCTGTATCCAGAGAAGTGTGGCCAGCAGGTCGAGGGAGGGGATTCTGCCCCTCTACTCTGCTCTGGTGAGACCCCACCTGGAGTGCTGCATCCAGCTGTGGAGCCCTCAACACCAGAAGGATATAGACCGGCTGGAACGAGTCCAGAGGAAGCCGCGAAGATGCTCAGAGGGCTGGAGCACCTCTGCTATGGGGACAGGCTGAGAGAGTTGGGCTTGTTCAGCCTGGAGAAGAGAAGGCTCCGGGGAGACCTTATAGCACCTTCCAGTACCTGAAGGGGCTACAAGGAAGCTGGGGGGGACTTTTTACAAGGGCCTGTAGTGACAGGACAAGGGGTAACGGGTTTAAACTGAAAGTGGGGAGGTTTAGATTGGATATCAGGAAGAAATTCTTCCCGGAGAGGGTGGTGAGGCACTGGAACAGGTTGCCCAGAGAAGCTGTGGATGCCCCATCCCTGGAAGTGTTCAAGGCCAGGCTGGATGAGGCTTTGAGCAACCTGGTCTAGTGGAAGGTGTCCCTGCCCATGGCAGGGGGGTTGGAACTAGATCGTCTTTAAGGTCCCTTCCAACCCAAACCATTCTGTGATTCCTCCATATACTGCATCTTCAATTCACAAGGCAGTAACACAAAGGCACATCAGACTCTCTGGACCACCACAGAGGCTGCCCATTAATTACTTGCTCTTAGTATCTTTCCTAAGTTAATTGAACAGGGAGTGTCATTTTTTGGGATCTTTTAACAGGTCTCATGATAAATATGTAGAGTTTTAATAACCTTATTGTTTCCAGTGCAGTTTTAAAAGTCACGCTGGGCTTTGCCCCTTTCCTCCAAGTATCTGTGCCTATCAGTGGAGGTGTTCCTCAGAGCAAGGAGGACAAAATCTAATGGGAAAGGGGGAATGGCAAAGGTGAAAGTATACTGACAGGTGTGAGTTACAGCGAGGACTGTACGCTGCCATTAAACTAGTGCTGCAGAGGGACAGACAGACAGGGAAGGGCAGACAGTTTAAAGCTGCAAAGTACCGAGAGCCGAAGCAGAGTCTGTCAGAAGCTGAAATTTCAAAACCTGTTTTGTGAAAAGTGGCATAGTTCTTGAGAGCAGGGAGGGAGGAAGGGATGGATACATTTCTTCCAATGCCTCCAAATTGCGTCTCGAGGGCAAAAACCAGTTCCTGCTTGCAGAAAGGGTAAGGCTGCCTTATTGGTGACGAAGCTGTCTTTGTTGGGGACTGTAAATCAGGATTTCCACATTCGCTTTTTCTGACTCGCTGCGTAACCACTTGCGCATCGCTTAACCTCTCCTCATCTCTCTCTGTCCTTCTGAACGACCAGCCTAGCGCTAACTAACATCAGGGAGGAGCTGTAAAGACTGAAGCGCCCTTTCCTCCAGCCAAGGACCGAAGGCTGCACGTTTGCTAACCGCAGAATGCCGAAGTGGCAGTCAGGGAGGAAAGGTTGATGACAGTGAGGAAAGCGCTTTGAGATGCAGGTGCGAAAGGTGCAGTGCCGTGCTTTGCCACACATAGATACATTGATGAGGTGAGCTGTGCGTTGTCCACCCACACTGTCGAAGTCTGTGGGGTTTGCACAGGTGCCTGTCTTCCGTGCTGTTTGCTCAGTAACACAGAGCAGCGAAAATACTGCTCCGGCCACACTAAGAACAGATGCAAAGTCTGCTGAACGTTACACCTAGATTTAAGCTTCATAAGTGTATTTTTGATTTTAGCTTTAAAGGGATCAAAGGGAAATATTCACATACATTCAAAACCCTTTCATCTAACTTGGCACCATAGTGCGCAAATGCGAGTTTCCCAAATCGAATCAATATCTAGGTTATGGTCAATGATCCTGCAGTATTTTAACACCTTACATTTGGATGCACAAGTAGGCACGCTTGGTGTCTGAACAGTCCCTTCAGCCATACAAATCCTGATGTTTTGCCTTGTTTGTAAGAAAAAAATGGAAACAAAATGTTCCTGAATTACTGTGTTTGTTGTTCCTATATTTGGAGAGGGGATTGAGGAAAGGGGCTGGGCAACTGAAAATCAGCTAGCAAGTCTGAAATCTCAGGGCTCACCAAACACTTGATACTTCATCAAAGGGAACTTTTATAGCATAAGCTTCGATTACAGTTGGCAAGAACGAGCACAAGAGGCAGCATCACATGAAAACAAAAAGCACAGTGATTTTAATCCGTGTCAAAGCTTAATAATTATAGGATCATTCCTACCTTCATACTCTGAATGTTCTTTAGCATAACATCTCCGATTCTTTGGTAATCGCCTTTAATGTGAGCATTACAGCGGCCTTCCCTGTCAGCAACAGAAATATCCCACATGTCAGTCGTGCAATAAAACCGCATAATCACTTCTGAGAGAATGGAACTCAAGAGCTCATTTCTTTTAAGTTCCTGACCCCCACGCTCCTTCACTCGGGAGCGCATGAGGAACCTTCCTGACAGAGATGTAATTCCCAGGTACGGTGCACCCTTCGCCCAGCCTGCCTTGCACTGCTAACAGAGAGGGCAGGCACTTACAGAAGGATCAGACCTTTAAAGAAAATTTCTGGCATTTTAAACACAGCAGAGAAGGCTTGAGAAAAAGGAAGACGTACAAATCCAGTAAGTGTGCTTAGAGCAGAAGTACAATTCTGTTCAGAAACAAGGATTGCACCCCAAAATAGGACCCACAGGTGTTCCTCCTGTAAAAAAGCTTTCTGCTTGTGCAAGGGACAGTGGGTCAAAAAAAAAAAAAAAAAAATCCATCCAGCATCTGGGTTTGACTCATAGTGTTACATACTGGCAGGAATTTTCTTCCAGTGTCACTTTTGGTATTAAAAATGCAAACTGCTCCCTCCCACCCAGCCAGCTGCACTTGGGTGGGTGCTCCACTTGGGAGAAACCCAGCTCCTGATGAGAAAAGATATTCCTGCTTCTAAACCCATGTGCGAGACAGGCGGGGTACCATGCTCTGACTGAATCCAAATCCATCTCGTAGAAAACACAGAAGGAAAAGTCATGAATATCAGAACCTAACTGTTACAGATCTGTAACAGCCAAGTTAGGCTTTCAAAAGAAAACCACTAAGGGGGTGTGGGGGGAATCATAGAACCATAGAATGGTTTGGGTCGGAAGGGACCTTAAAGATCATCTAGTTCCAACCCCTTTATCACAGGAAGAACTCTCCCCCGCCACTTTCCAACTTCTAATCTGCATCCAAGTTCCCTGCAGCATGGCTTTTTAGGTACCGTCCTCAATTTTTAAAATTCAAGCCCCACGTCTGAGTACTGGGAGACAGACCCAGTCGTGGTGTGGGCAACCGCAATCCAGCCAAGGAACCACACTACCTTGGAGGAGCACAGAAACAGAACCAAGCTCTACACAAACCCAAGGATAACACAGCCTCTGTTCTGTGTTACTAGTAAATGGATCTGTTGTTTTTCACCCACTTGCAGTGGTTCACACTTCAAAAGAAAATTCTGTGTGCAGTGAAGGAATAAGCGGACAACCAGGTGGTAAATCTCTCCTTTCCTTAGTACCAACAATTTAGCCAGAGGGGTCCCAGGCTCACCAAATCATAGAGGATGCCGCTGCTGTTAGGAATATACTTTCAACTGGTAAGACACTTAAACTTTTTTTTTTTTTAATTTTTAAAAATCCATATGATTACATGAAGAGATGCATATTTGGACATAGATTTTGTTTCGTGAAGTTAAAGATGGTTATGTTCATTCTCTGTGTGCTTTTCTAACTGGGAAATGTGGAGGGCACGGTTATGAACACTCCACAGTAACATCTCCTATTTTATCCTCCAACAGAGATTCAGATGATAAACCAGGGTTCGCTCAATGTTCATCTGAGCCATATCCAGTTTCACAGACTGTCTTTAATTATCTCCCGTTGTGTTAAGTCTCCCAGGCACTCACATGTCTATTTAAGCAAGAAAAATACAGTTCTCAACAAGACTTATGGGTTTTTTTCTGAACCCAAAGGTCACACTGGGGTAGGAAGTTGGGTTGTGTCAATGGTAACTTTAATTAGCATTGCCAGTTTTGCAAAAAGCACTGCATTATAGCAACATTGCCACGTTCCAAATATGCCCAATATTGCAAGGAACAAGAGAGATGCACAGAGACATAACAAGACTGCGGTTTCCACATTACCTGAGGATAAAAGTCCAATTACTCTCTCCAAGAAGCCTCTGTCTGCCAAGCCATCTCCTCCCTATGCTCTTCCCTGCTTTTCCCTTCCCCCACGTCCTACCCATCTCAGCAGCTCTCCCCACTGAGACTCCCTCTGAGAGGTTGTACATAAAACTTTCCAGCCACTACAGCTCTGCTCAAAGCTGTGCGTATCAAAGCGCCCCCTGACTGAAAACCACAACCATGTGAAGTCCAAGGCAGTAGCATGGCGCTGGCAGGATGCAAGGGAAAGTCGCCCTCCACCCATGCAGCCAGCATGCAGCATCCCATCCCAAATGGTTCCCGCTGCGCTGCTGCGCACAATCCCAGAAATGTCAAAGCCAGATGGATTTGTGCTGCTGCTAGTAACGACATGGTATTTGGTAATTATCTCTAGAATTCTTGCTTTATGTGTTATTCTCTAACTCTCTGGCATTGCCTGGATCCTTTTTTATGTCTCTACATCAGATTTACTTTAATGGGCTTCAGCAGTTTGGTACCTTTCTGATTTACTGCCAAGATAAATATTAAGTACATCATTATAGGCTGCTATTTCTAAATAGAAATTGCTTTTCTGATCTCCTGGCTACAATACAAGTTGGCTGGAATACTCGTTGCAAATTTCTTACCTAATAGCTAGCCACTTGAAGGCTGACCCCAAGCCTACTAAGTCAGAGTGAGTGTTTCCACTGACTTTGTGATCTTCAGCTAACATTTAGTGCAGTTGTTCATTGAACAGTCAGGTCCTTATTTCCTAAAAGTTGACCCCCTGGCCCCTCTTCAGCACTGACTGCTTGCACAGCACCTCATCACATCAGTCACAAGAAAGCACCAGGAACATTCCCCTTCATTGGTTTTGGCCACAGACCGGTCCAAGGCTTCTTTTTTTTTTCTTTTTTAAACAGCTTGAGGGCTCACAAATCTTACTCTGCATCTTGGCGGAGTGACAAAGAGGGAGAAAAGGGGGTTCCCTGAAGCAACACTCTCTCTCCAGCTGCTGGCTGAACAGCGAAGAGCTGAATCGTAGCAGAGCCCGCAGCCCAGGCCAACAGAGATAACGTGTGCTGCAGGCAGGCGCGTACTGCTGGAAGAAATAAACCCCTGAGGAAACCCAGAAATGTGATGGCTGGGTACAGCTCCTTGTTCCAGCTGTTGTCCCTGCTTTGTTTTATTTATTTCCACACAAATGCTGCATCTTGCAACAGAGATGATTTTCCCACTGGGGAAATACGCATAGAGGTGCATACGCAGGGAGGCTGTGACGCAGAGCAGAGGGGCAGGGAAAGCTGAAGCCAGGCACGGCTTCACATCTGTCTCCTAAAACCCATCCTCCATCCCTGCTTTCTGCTAGGACCCTGCAGTAACCCCCTACACAACACTGCCCTCTTCCCCCCCTCCTCAACACGCACAACCTGAGTAAACAAGAAAAGAAACCCCAAGAAAAGAGCACCCAAAGACACAGAATATTAAAATAAAACCCAAACACCCAACCCATCAGATGATGTCTTACTGTTTCAACAGCCCCAAGCACAGCAGCAGAGAGGAGAGCTCTCCCCATGGTGTACGTTTTGAATAACCACACTCAGTTTGCTGGGGGGGAGAGGAGGGGGAGGCAGAAGCTGCTCATTTGTTGTGCATCAATGGCCAAATTGTTCTTCTTACTCCTTGTTTTCACGGGTCACTGTCTGAACATGGTATCTATCTGCCAGCGACAAGGGATGGAGCTCAGGGACTAGGTTCTTATGAATTTTCATCAGGAGCTGATTAATGACACTCCCTTTTCCCCCAGCTCCATACAGGATATAGGAGGTGGTTTCCTCACACATAATGTGCCCTCACGCCCCTGACATTGTGTGTGGAGGTCTACACTCACTGAAAATCACACTGAATAGTGGAGATACTATTCTATAATAAACTCATTTCCCCTTTTTCTCCAAATAGTCTCTTTCTTTTTACCATAATGCAAGTGTACAACCGCAAGCAAAGAGGAGACCAAGTTTTATACCTGATAGGAAACTCAGACACTACCTTACGTATTAGTAAAACAGCCACCAGCTCTGCTTACAGGGGCTACGCGAGCAGCTATGTTGGATTTTCGAATTATGTAACCTTCCCAGTGTACATCATTGAAAAATGAATAGAAAGAAACCTCAAGTCAGCCCACACTGTCCTCAATCCTCCAAAGAATGCTAGTGGAAGGAACAGAAATTTGATTGGGATGGCAGGAAGGCAAAGAAGGAGAGAAAGATATCTCAACGGAGATTTTTTTTTTTCCTAGGTCAACAGAAAAACTTCCATGGCAGCCCTTCAATTGAAGCAAAAAACTTCAGTTGTAGGAAATGATATTTGCAGCGTGTGACCTGCTACAAATGCAGGAACAACATCTCCCCTCCTGAATGCTACAGTTTGTCTTTAAGTACCTAGACACTTTTGACTTTTTTAAGAGTATTTTTAACTAAAGTTCTAATGTTAAGAAATACCTTAAGCATTCTGCATTATAACTGCCTTTTAAATAAGATGAATATTTCGTAGCTGGAAAAGCAGAAGACCCTCTCCTTCTCTCACACTCTGCTATTACTCAGTGCCTTTTATTGCCCTGCCCATGCCAGCCAACGCTGCGGCTGTCCTTTCCACAGTAAGTGGTGCACAGAATGCTGCTCAGAGGCTAAGAAATGTACCACTAAAGCCATCAAAGCTTCCCAGAGCCCCACCAAGCCTTTGGGGTGCGTGCACACATTGACTTGCCTTGTGGGAGAAACCCAACCTACAGCAAGCATGTGTCAGTAATGCTTTTAAACGGTAAGGGATCAAAGCCAGCAACCCCATTGCATGGAAACACGCTGAAAACACAAGTTGTGGTCCATACCTTGCCGTGGCACCTCCGCAGAGGCGACCCTGGGCACATCCCGCCTGGGCGGGCTGTGGAGATGAATGTAACATGGCTGTGGGTGTGACCAACAGATCCTGGACAAAGCCATTTCTGTCCCACTGTTTCAAATTCCTTTGGGTGCAGCATGGCTCTAATCCCTAGAAGTACCCAAAAAGTGACCTCAGCGACACGCACCGACCTCTCGGAAGCGAGCGCGATGCGCTGGCACCAACCCCTCTTCGTGTCTTTGCCTCGGGAATCGGCGCTGCGTGGCTGAGGTTCGTACTACAACACGTTCTTTGTTTCTGTACATCGGACACTTTGGAAACAGTTCTCTTCATCCCTCTTCAGCAGGCACACAGACCCAGCTGTATAGTCAGCACTTGAAGAAGGCAGAGAAGGATTGCTGCCATGTTTATATAAACTGTCTATTAGGCTGTTCTTCCTGACCTGAAGTACTACTTCCCAAACAAAAAATAGTTAATAAATCAACATTCAGCTCATCTTCCTACACCCTCCCAGAGTGCTTTTTATTACAGGTTTTCCAACTGGCTTCCATAAATCCTGACTGAGCCTTCTCCTTTCATATGCTAAGATCTAAGAGGGGTTTTTTGCACATTTGTCAGCCACATCTGGCAGTGCTGTGTAGCAGCTTTCCTCAGAAGTGCCTGTGAACTAGGAGTCAAATTACGGCCTTCCCTGGGAGAAGATGAATCCGCCTGCCTTTCTGGAAAGTACGTTATGCCTTTTCTTCCTAGGACATGGATAAGGCATCCAGCCTGGCGTTGAACACTTCCAGGGAGGGGGCATCCACAGCTTCTCTGGGCAACCTGTGCCAGTGCCTCACCACTCTCTCCAGGAAGAACTTCTTCCTGATATCCAATCTAAACCTCCCCACTTTCAATTTAAACCCGTTACCCCTTGTCCTGTCGCTACAGGCCCTTGTAAAAAGTCCCCCCCAGCTTCCTTGTAGTCCCTTCAGGTACTGGAAGGTGCTATAAGGTCTCCCCGGAGCCTTCTCTTCTCCAGGCTGAACAAGCCCAACTCTCTCAGCCTGTCCCCATAGCAGAGGTGCTCCAGCCCTCTGAGCATCTTCGTGGCCTCCTCTGGACTCACTCCAACAGACAATATCCTTCTGATGTTGAGGGCTCCACAGCTGGACGCAGCACTCCAGGTGGGGTCTCACCAGAGCAGAGTAGAGGGGCAGAATCCCCTCTCTCAACCTGCTGGCCACACTTCTCTGGATACAGCCCAGGATACGGTTGGCTTTCTGGGCTGCCAGTGCACACTGCCGGCTCATGTCCAGCTTTTCGTCCACCAGATTCACCAGACTTCTCAGATTCAATTGGACAGATGCTAATAGAGCATACCATGCTCTGCCTGCACTGCCCACACCTCTTCCTCCCTGTCATAAATTCTCTCAGGCCCTGGGAAATAGAAGCCAGCTTTAAGTGACTGAGATACACCTCCCATATTTCCTCCCAACAAAATGTGTTGGAAACTCCTGGTCTTGCACCTAAAGCCTTGCTGTGCAGCAACCTGGGTGAATCCTGGTAGCCAGGACCAGGATACTGGGTGCCAGACACAGGTCTCCTGGCACTTGCTCCCAGGACAGATGTACACTGCTCCCTCTCCCACACCTCCAGCAGCTTCTCTTTTTTCCTCCTCCTCCCTCGCTGCATGACAGGGCAGAACCCCATGCCTGCTTTCCTGTCTCTGCTGAAGCTCATCCATCCTTCCTTCTCCTCAAACCACGGGGCCTTTGGTGGGGTATTTTCACTCCATCTCTGGAACACGGTCACTCTTGTGAACAGAGGGCTCAGCACAGTTGGGGCAACCGAGGAGATTCACGGGCTGCTCACGCAGCAACAGCACAGGCTGGGCAGGAACAGTGACCAGAGCATGGAATGACCGATCTTAGGAAGCTGTGCAATAAAAACACCAGGAATCTGCTCAGGTTCCTGGCCAGAAAGAAACTCTGGCTGTGAAAAATACAGCAACGTCCTAGATTGTGCAGCTGGCTACTGGTGTCAGCATCAATTCCTGTCTTGTTAAAAGCTTTCTCACGATGCTCTAGACACTGAGATCTGCCACTCTTATGAAATACAGTCCTAACAGAAATACAGGTGAATTGTGGAAAGAAACAAATCAGACCCACCAGAATCTACACCTGGGTCAAAAGGATACCAGCCCTTAAGATGTTCAGTAGCAAACAGCCTGCCTTGGACAGCAGATTCAAATGGTTCAGAAGGCTTTGAGCAAGCCAGAAATGCTTTTAATAACGCGCACAACCTGAGCTTCTCTGAGTCAAATACTAAAAGTCCATAGACGTTTTAACAAATTAAAAAGCACAGAGCCACCTAACAATTGTTACGTGTGATCCTGCCCTTGCCTTGCTCTCCTGACAGCTCTTTTGCAGGGCATCAGCTTCAACATGATCCAAGTCCTAAGAGACCAGGGAATGGCCTCCTAAGGGAGCTCCCAACAAGTAGCACAAAGGTTTGAAACAAACCTTAGACAAACACACTGATGTCTAGGCAGAGAGAGCAGGCTGAACTCCACTTCAACCTGGTAAAATCCAGGATCTTACTCATCAGGGGAACAGAGATGACTGGTCATAGAGGCTCCTCCTATCAGACAAGCTCCCACAACACACCTGGGGGTTTCCAGTAGCCTGAAGAAGCCCACAACCCTTTCATTCAAAGGGCCTTTTTTCGTAGGACACACCACCTTCTGATGAATGCAGAGCCTGCTCATCTCTCAGGACAAGTGTCCCACCTTCCTCTCTCCTCCACCTGCCTAGAAAGGTAAAAGACCGCATGCAGATGAGCCAGATTTCAATGAGGTCCCATGAGGAGCGATGCATTGGATGGAGAGGCTCTGTGCCCTCGTGGTGAATACTGCCCCGCTGGCTTAAAACCGCCGGGGGCCAAAGACACAAGGTACAATCGTGACAGCAGGGACACTGAACTATGTGACTTTGACCACACTGCCGAAGAAATTCCCTACCACATTGCCAGCAGCTGCTTCTTCTGCGTGCTGAAGGGCTGTTTATTTTTGTCACTCACCGTTTAATTAAACAGTAGTCTCTGTAGGATACTTTATTGCTTGCAGCTTATCTCTGCATCTGCAGCATCGTATAAAAACACCAACACCTCCAAAATAACACCTGCCAGCAAATCCACCTCCCTTCCTAAGGAACGCATTTAAATCTTCCACAGCTTCAAAAGCAAACACCGCCTACAACAGCGGTATTACGTTAGGTAAACCCACACTATTAGTTGCAAAGCAGATGCGGACCAGGGGCAGGAACATGACTGTGTTTCTGCCAAATGAATCAGAGCAGCCAACAGAGAATCCCCAGTGGCTTTAAGCTAACTGTGGAAGGACATGCAATGGCTGAGCTGACAAAGTCAGAGCGAGGTGCCCAGCTGGGACACGGTTACCTCAGCAGAATATTTTTGAGCAAATTTGGATTGCAAAGTAACTTTGCAGCAGATCAGCACTTGATATCATAGAGTTACTGCAGTAAAAATATGATGTTAGCAGCCTTAAGCTGAGATTTACTGCTCTGTGAAACCAAAGACTTAGGACACAAGGAAAAGCTTGAAAACAAAAGGCTTACTCAGCTCTAAAGGAAGCTAACTAAAAAGTAGGAACAAAATAAAACCATGGAAAATCTAAAAGCTTAAATATTCTTTAATTCTTTCTTTCAACATACCTCTCCCCCCCCTTACTACAATGCCACCTTCCCACAGCAGGCTGTTACTGCAGCATCACCCAAGTTTTGAAGAACATCACACATGAAGAGGGGGTCGGCATACACCGGTAATACCATCAGCAACCAGAAGGATATAGGGGGAATCTTTGTTTCAACATGTGCCCCAGTGATCAGCACCCAGCAAGCTCACTACATTAGACCGGTCTGACAGAGAGCAGAACTTGGCCTTTTACTACCTATAAATTTTCCTCTACTCACCATGCACACTTCACCCCAACTAGTTGGGGATTAACCCCAACTACTGTTAATCCCACACCATCGATGGAGAAATAATCGCTATTTAATAACGTTTGAAAGAGCCTTCTTGTCATACTTGCGATAACTCTCCCTATTGGAAAACAATTAACACCAGTAAGAATCCCGACTGGATTAAAAGAGTAGCAGCCCAGTGCAAAAGGGGAGAAGGAGGTAGTGTTGCTGTGCAGCACGTTGCCTCAGGCAAAACCGTGTGTCAGCCATCAGCCACAAAGTCCTGGGTGGGGATGTGAGCTCTAGGAAGCACTGTCGCATTCTCCTCTTCCTAGAAAATACCCACTAATTCCAGAACTGTGTGGGGGTGGGTTTGGACAGCACTAGTCTGCAATGTGTTGTGCTCTCATTCAACGACCTTGCTGTCACACCACAAGCGAGAGCTGAACTCGTGCAGTCTGCGTTCTGCTTGTGTTTTGATTAATTAGTTAAAGAGAGGCATTCAGCTGATGAGCACTCATCGGGTCTGCCTGCTCTGCTTTCACGTGATTTTCCATTGTCACTTTTCTAACGGAGAAGGAAAAGCTGGGCTCCCAGCACCAACGACACAGAAAAAATGCCTACACAGAGCAAGACAATCCAGTCCGGACAGGTTTAACCAGAGCCAGGAGAGGCCTTCTGTGTGCTGCCTCTGCTCAGGTATCAGTCCTCAAATGAACTAAGAGTCCTGCCAGGGAAAAATTACTCACTTCATAGCTATTTCACAAAAATGCCATGTTTTACCATGACTATTATGCTAAGGATAGATAATTTTTCAGTCCAGTGTCCTCTTCTAACACACTGTCACATTGCAGAGTGCACTGTAAGACCCTGAGAGGGTCAAACCTGAGGTGCTGCAGAATAGGAAGCTGCTCTCCGAAATCCCCGACCCCCCAGCCTAAAGAAACAGGACTCGGTCCTTCGCTGCTCCCTCTTTATTACCGATAAGCCTTGCCTGCAACACGCTTTTCAGAACCATCGCCATACAGAAACAGTGACATTTGGCAAGAGAAAATTAGGGTCTCACTTGCATTTGTCTGTACCTGGCTGAGAGACCCAAGCAACAGAGTCTGTCGTATAAACATGAGCAAAGCATGATTCAATATACCCAGTCCGTTCATAACCAACATCTGTGACTTTCACAACTCAATCACCACAGTAGATCACAAAGACTTAGCAAAAAGGGAATGCAAAAATGCTAAACTGCATGAAATAACACAGCTAAATAAAAGGCAGTCTTACCACAGAGCAAGTCTCTGTTCAATTTCCTTGAGAAAACCAGTGTGAAATTTGTGCAAAGGTTCAAAGTTGGAAAAAATGAGACTTTTCAGTGTTTCGGGCATGCAATCCTCTTTACTCACTGCACTCTGAAACCACTGCAAAGAAAAAAGAAGCAAAATTATTGGGGGGTGGAATGCAGCAGGTATGATTATTTGCTGTCTTTATACACCTAACCAAAATACACCTGGGCCCAGTAAGGACCTTATTTAGCTGGCACTAGGAATACAACTCAGGCTACCCCTGACACTCCTAAATGCTGAACTGGTGCTCTTAGCAGCAGTCAGGCCCCGCACAGTTAAAAAAGAAACTCCCTTCCCCTTTGCAATCATTGATCAAATCTTCAAAATTCCTTTCAAGCCCAAACTGGTTGGTCAGTACAAACCTAATTTGCAAGTACTGTAGGTGCAGGAGTATTGCAATACCTGCAGCACTTGCAAACATTCCAGTAAAAACAAAAACTAAGCTCTGCATTTTCTTTGGCTGAGTTCTGTCCAAAATCCCTTTGACAGGAGTCGGTACAGGAGGCACTCAAGCCCACGTTGCTGTGTGCACATACATCACGAACGCTGCAAAGGGAACAAGTAGAAGGACGGTAGTTTGCACTTCAAGACAAGACGCTAGTAGGAAAAATTAGGAAGGCCAGTGCCAAACTGTGAAGACTGCAACACGCGTTCCTTCTACCTTTTCCAATGACTTGTTCATTCTCGCTGGCCTCCTGGGCCAGTCCATCTGCGGGGCACAGCTGACAGGCTTGATGATCAGCTTAGAGCCAGCTGTGCCTCTTGGCGGTACAGCAAATTCAGATTTGCCTACCACAAGAATCAAGGCCAGGGTGGGACATGGGGTTTAGCTTCGAAGAGCTAAAACTTTCTGCTTCTGCAGCGACTGGGTGAAACAGATGAAAACAGCGTATCTGCTGCTGGGAGTGCAGCGATGACCACTGTCCCACAGAACTTCACCTCTTCCCTCCTTGGCTGGCCTTCCCCAAAAAGCCAGGATCAGCAGCAGAGGAGCCACTGCTATCTTGCTGCCTCTAACCACCATGCTGCTCCAGCCTATGTGGGTTATGTCTGAGCTGGCGTCAGATCAACTGCACCTGCCACGTGGGCTCCTGGAACAGATGAGAAGCTGGGGAGAAGGTGTCTCTCCCTGGTTCCCAGCTGCTACCAACAGACTCTTGCCTGCAGCACGTCCTCCTTGCCACAACACTCTTCGCAGGAGGAGGCAATGCACCTCGCTGTTTCACACAGCGGGTGATTAGAGAGATGGGTGGTCTGGAGCTGGCATCGCTGCTGAAACACCATGAAGGTTTTGGATCCAGTGCCCCTTTACAGACGGTTGTTATTTAAGGCCAAATCTTGTGCACAGTACTCCTAGAAGTTAAAGGGGACTCTGGGAGTGTGTGCAAAGGAGGCACATGTTTGCCTTGGTGATTTTAACAATCAGAGCAGATACTACAAATTAATGACTAGTTTAACAGTTTCACTTCCTGAAAAATCAGAATAATTCCAATAGGTACTCCACAATATATCATGTTAAATGGAGAGCGTTTAATCTAGGAGAAAACGCTTGTATGTCCCCCTAGGGAGCTACTTCGGTTTTAAGAGAAGTCATTGAAAACCCACAGGCATTTTTAGGAATTACAACCACAAAGTATGAGAGCAAGAGAAAAATAACTGAACTGTGTCCCAAGTTCCTCAACTTGATACAGTTTTGTAGTGCATGTTACTAACCACAGCGCAAACCTCTATTTTCTGCTTTTTTGTGTTACTTTCTCCCTAGAGCTGTACCCCTGTGCACTGCAGAGAATACTTAGGGTGCAGAATATGAAAGTAGCATGGAACAGCTAAGATGTTAAATGGAGCAGATGAAATACTACTGCTGACCAGAGCTTCACGTGTTCCGTGAGTAATGCTCAAGTAAACATACCGATGTGATGACTTCAAGGTCCTTCAGGTATGTTCGTTCCGTGGTCGCTACTTCTTTAGCAATGAAGTAAGCCTTCTCGGTTGGGAATCTCTGCAAATAGCAAGCACATTAGGTTTTCAGCTGCTTTTATGAAGCTGCTTTCTGTAGG